>NC_141024.2:71207500-71370000 GCF_052040795.2 Danio rerio | reverse complement strand
TGAAATGAAAGACGGATAGATTATAATAATTGTTTGTTTTTGTAGGTTAGAAATATTTTTTTTTTTTTGCAAATATTCGTAGCAAAAATTGTTGAATATTTTTTTTTTTTTTTTAATAATTGTATTTTATTGGATTTTTCAAGAACAACCACAAAGACACACACACATATATATACACACATACACAAACACACACAACACTAGGCACTGTCTCGGACAAATCCCGTACAATGAGTCAATAAACAAATAACAATGGCATCACAGTTTAGCAAGTGACAACAGAAAATAGAATAAAGTAGTAAAATTCAATAATTAAATATGTAAATTAAGTCTCTGAAGTATCTTCAGAGGTTGAGTGGCTGGTTTGCTCATCTAGATAGTTTAGAAATAAACCCCAAACACTGAAAAATTTTTCAATTGAATGAGTCCTCAAAAATCTCAGTCTTTCAATCTGTATTACCGAAGTCATGTCTGCAATCCACATTTGAAATGTAGGAGGTGAAGATGACTTCCAATGTCGAAGCAAAAGCCTTTTGGCCACAATCATACCTAAAGACAAAGACTGCTGGAGGCCATGTGGGAGATGAGAAATGTGTTGTGAATATCCAAAAATAGAAAGTTCTGCATCAGGTGGTAAAGATTTGACATACGCTTTAGAGTACCAATCGAATACGTTTGACCAAAATGTATATAAATTGTTGAATAGTTTAATGAAAAATGTATATATTGACTAAACCTCAAATCATTTTGTTATAAGTCATGGGCCAGACGGAATCTGCAGACGTTCTTTGCTATTTCTGCGAAGAATTTTGTAAAAATTTGCGGATTTCTGCGGAATTATTTTGGGAGTTTCATAACTAAAACATTAATATGTAAAAAAAAAAAAAAAAAAAGGTTTTTAACTTTTCTTTAATGTTTAAAATGCAAATCTAATTACATTCACTTTATTTGGTAAACAAAGCAAGTCTCTCATATAATATCTCTACTAAAAGACAGAAAATATTACTGCACAACTGCATTGTACATAAATCAGATGAACATTTTCACATTAGTCAATAATATTACTAAAATTAATAAAAAAAAACTGAATAAATATAGATTTACACACATTTACTCACGTAAATAAACAGAATTAATGATGGGCTAAACATCTGCGTGCGCATATTCCGCGTGGGCCAAGTCACGACTAAATATGCAGTCTATGTAGAAGTAGTTTCTTCAATATTTATCGAATGATAAAGCTTTAAACTGACCACATTTTGGAGTGTTTTTAATGTGTAGTGAGACGCATTTAGAGATGTAACCTGGATTTATCATTCAGGTAATTATGTGTATATTTAACACGCCATTGTGTTCACATCACAGAGGAAAACTCCTGCTGAAGCGACTGATCTCCACACGGTTATAAAGATGGCGTTTATTAAAGAGGAGAGTGAAGACCTGAAGATTGAACACACATTCACGGTCAAACATGAAGATCGTGACAAACAAACAGGTTGGTGTTGTAAAAGCTGCTGTTTTTAACATTGATTGTTTTTCTGCTTGGCTAGCCAATCCTGACAGAGATGTACATTGATATCTTATTTCTTTATGTGATATAAACACGTAGCATTTTGCTTAGCACCATGATTATGATAGTTAAACTATTATCTTCATTGTCACGACCAGGGCCGGCCTCGTACATTTCGGGCCCCTAAGCAGAATGATTTTAGAGGCCTACTTTTGGTCTGAATGGTGGAGTATTGCCATTGAAAACCGGCCCACAATGGTTTTGTGACTTATTTAATACAATCAGTTAGGCTTGGGCGGTATCTAAATTTTAATACCGTCAAACCTCCTCCCTATATTACCTCGGTATACGGTATTACCCTGCATAATGAAAAAATATTTGATGTAAGGCTCAGACAGCATCACCAAACTGTTGGCTTTTGCCTAAACCAATTAGAAACTGAATACCGTATAGGCGACCTTAGCTTCGCGGTCACCTGTTTGTTGCACAATCTGCAAATTGTCTTGTTCGTTTTAGAGATCTGCGCGTTGTCTGTATAAACATACATAGACACACAGCACCACGCTCTCTCTCATATTCACACACACACACACTCATAGACAGCACCAAACAAGCGACACACATCTCACTCTCTCTCATTCACACACACACATACACAAACAGCAGACACGCGGATCCGCGCATATTGTTAGACCGCCTGTTCAAATTACACCAGAGTTACCGACCGCTCCCGCGCTTTATTCAGACATTTATTCCCGCACCGCAAGAAATCTGGTCGGGTCCCGCTGGAATGCAAACCGCTAGTTCGTACTTACAACGTCTTCCTTTTCGTTCGGTCAAAATACTGCCAAATTGCAGAGGTTGTGTTCTTTTTCGAGACCTGGGGCCTCATGTACGAAGACTTGCGTTGAAATCATACTAAAACATTGCGTACGCACAAAGTTGTAAATGTGAGTACGCAGAAAAAAATTCAGATGTATGAAACACTGCGTACGCCGAATCTCACGCATATTCTTTTGTACATCTGAATGAACGTGAAACTGAGCGCAACATGCACGAGTGCAAAACCCCTCCCTGCCTCCTCCCCCGTATGAATATGCTAATTTATAATCTACTTATGGCAAAACCCAACGAAAAAGCAACGGCAAAAGCAAGCGAAAAGAGAAACTTTGAACAGATCGTGAATTGGAGGTGCTGCTTTCGGAGGTAGACCGGAGAAAAGCGGTGTTATTTGCAAG
Source organism: Danio rerio (assembly GCF_052040795.2). Lineage (NCBI taxonomy): Eukaryota > Metazoa > Chordata > Actinopteri > Cypriniformes > Danionidae > Danio > Danio rerio. Next base: position 71,367,252 of record NC_141024.2, on the reverse strand, counting down.
TTTGTCCTCCGGAATTAACAACAAAAGAAAAAAATAGAGTGGGAGAGTTTAGCTGACGAAGTTAACATAGTTAAGTCTGAACATCGCACTGTGGAGTTAAAAGAGAAATAGTGGGATTTATAGGTGTAAAATGTTGTAATTGCCCTCAACAGTCTCAGTGGCGCAGCTCGTAAAACGCAGGTCAACATGTTCTGACATGTTAAAGCATGAACTCGGTTCGAATCCAGCGTCTGATGAACTTCTTTTTTTCCCCCGCTACATATCAGATTTTGCCAACTATTTATTACGAGAAAGACAAGTAGAAATCATTAATAGGTCTGTGCATCATATTTTATTTGCACATTTATTAAATGGAAATGTTTCTGATTCACGTATGCAAATTCATCTACAGACGGTGCCTTTATAGCAATGTGCGTGCGGTAGATCGCACAAAGGGAAAACAGGCGACCGCTACAAATTGAGCTTTAATGTTTGGCTGGTCAACTGTATGGTACGGAAACCTTATATACCTACTAGATGAACCCGTCTCATACAGCTGCCATTGCACGGCTCAGACACTTTGTAGAGAGCAATTTAACACAACTGCCTCTAGGAGTCGCCAATGGAAGTAAAACAGACACGCACAAAAAATGTGCGTACGCCAGCCATGAAGCTGGCGTGGAGCTGTGCACATTCCCACGTTCAGTTCATCGTTAGTAAATCCAAACGTGAGCGATTCTGAGCGTGAAACCTGGCGTACGCAAAGTTTTTGTGCGTACAAAGCGTTGATACATGAGGCCCCAGATCACTTGCTGCGTGACTCGCCATCTTACCTCACCTCTCTCTCTCTCCTCCACACTGTCCCGTGATGACAATCACGCATACACATATGTAGGCATTAAATAAGTAATATTTAATACGTGTCTCCTATATAAGTACATTGTTTTTTAATTAGGGTTGGGCGATGTCGACCAATTTGGCATCGTACGATGTCTAATGTGAAACATCGTGATGGACGATGGCATCATCATCATAGGCAGAGGTGAATTCATTTTTTTATGAATAATTAATGAACTCATAATAAATTAGTTATTTGTAGCCTACCGTTTCAACTACTTGACCCGCATGCTTTCTGTTTTACCCATAAACAAATAAAGATAAGTAAAACACAATAAGTCCGTGGGAGGTTGGTCAGTATAAAAGGTGCACAATCAACAGTATCTGCGGTTTTCGCTAAAATTACTAAGCACAAGTGTGAATGTGAAAGACTTACCGTACGTTCACACCGAAAGCGGCGAGAGCGTCAAAGTAGCCGGAAGTCATTAATTTTCAATGAGAGCCGGCGGCGATAGGCGACGATAAGCGGCGAGGAGCAGCGCGGCGCGTCTTCGCCGGCGTGAGCGTCGAGGAGAGTTGAAATGAAGTCAACTTTATGGTAATGAGCTATGACGCGGCTCGGCGGCAAGCAATCAGAATGAAGACGTCCACCGCTTGATAGCAGTTCAGAGAACACAGACCTGTGAACTTTGGTTCCGACCACAGTTGTTCCCAAGGGTTTGATTATTGCGGTCGCCGGATTTACAATTATTTACAATTTTTTCCTACAGGAACATACTTTAAATAAGTTACTGGCGAGTTACTGATGTTCATTAATGTTATATATTTATCTTAAAAAAGCGGGATAATGTAGATTAATGTAGATTAATGTAGCGAGTTTTGACGCTCTCGCCGCAGGAGCTGAAGGCAGAGAGCGTTGTCGCCAGGGCGGCCAGAGCGACCTTGGACGCTCTCGCCGCTTTCGGTGTGAACGTACGGTTATGCAGTTTACTGACGCTGTGACACGTTACGTGATAGATTCACAAGGCCAAAAAGTCGTCAGATGGAGACAAGATGAATTAAAAATCACGTTTAACACCAATAGTGAGACGCCATCCAGCGGTACATCCTTAATAAACTGTCCGACGTGCGGTGCTCTCTGGAGCTACGAGCGCATGACAGTGTATGTGTGTGTGTGTGGTCACGTGATGTGCGTTTTCAGCGGACGGAGGGCTGTTCAGAAATGCTTGGTAAAACACGGCGTGGATGTGGATAATTTTCGTTCAAAAATGGCATTTTAATACTAAGACGTATTAGTGTAAACGGGGCCAAGTGTGTATTTTTCGCAAGCGGGTTTACGGCGGGGGCGGAGGATCGGCGATGCCGGCTCGGTATCGTGTTATCTATCAGCCATTGGCGATAGACGATGACATCGTCTATCGGCGCAACCCTAGGTATAATGGTATTGAAACTGAAACCGTTGCTATTTTTAGATCCCGCGGTATAACATATTACTGTCCAAGCCTACAATTGGTGAAAGTAAACAAAGTAAAACCTGATTTCTTTTACTTAATAACTGTCTGAGTGATTAGGACATATTAAAGAGCCCATATTATACATGAAATAGGGTCATATCTTGGTTGTAAGGGTCTCCAACAACAGTCTAATATGCATGCAAGGTCAAAAAACACTTTCATGGTCTAATAATCTGCATTTATTTTTACCTAATTATCCCAGCGACTCCCGTATGAATCGTCCAGTGATTCATTTGTTCCCAAACCCCTCCTTAGCGCGAAGCTAATCTGCGCTGATTGGACCAATGACAGTCTGTTGCGATTGGTCGACTGCCTTCAGTCAGAGAGTGAAATGCCAAACAGCTAATCAGCAATATAAAAGTAATCACAGTTCATACACGCTCGATAGTGTAGGCGTGGATTTTAGCTGCCAGTGGGTCAATGTAAATATAGACGATGGACTTGAAAATACAGACGACTATTTTATTGAGCAAAAACTCCAAAAACTGTCGAGGAGATCACATAGCTTGTTTCACTCTGCTCTTTTCACAGACACAGACACACACACACACACACATTGCCCTCGTCCTTGCGGGCACACGCACACACACACAAAAACACACACGCACTACCCTCGTCCACGGAGCTCCGTAAACAAAGCAGCACGCGTCGCGTTTTTAACGTGACTTTGCACGCGATAAGAGAATATAGCCAGTTAACCTGATACAGTACACGCGGTTACAAGTAACAAATCACAACTAAACACATTTGCAAGCTAGAGTCAACGAGGCAACAACTTTAATCGCACGTACTTACACTTGAGAAATGGAGGAAGAAACCCATCCTGACGTCCATCAGTAAGTTACTCTTTACTGATCCTTCCTTTAACAAACGCAGATGGAGTATTCTTTGTAGTATGTAGTTTGCAGAAGTTTCCAACTGCTTGGTTATAATGCTGAGGTTTCATCTCTGGGTAGAGACTCGATAATATCCATCTGCAGTGTGACTTCAATCGACCGGCATGTTTGTGTGCGTGCGTGTGTGTGTGTGTGTCTGGGTTTCTGCGTCAGAGGGCGGGGCCTCAGGTTTCAAATCTCCCGGGTTTGCGCGTGCACGTGAATAACTTGGTTTCGTTCGTTCGTCATGGCGAAACACCTAATGACTCGGTATCAAGGCGACTCGTTTGAAGCACTATGAGTCGACTCTTTTATAGATGAATCAACCGTTTTAAACACTGAACTCTTACAGATTTAAGCCTTAGCTGGATACTTCACTTCACTTAGAGCTGTGTTACACACTACATGGAGGGGAATTTTCAAAAACCCATAATATGGGCTCTTTAAAACAGCACTGTTATTAGCAGCTTCAAAAGTGAAGAAATAAACAATCTTTAATAAAGGGACCAGTGATTCCTACTTTGTGTCCTTCTGGAGTGTTTAAAACTAATTCATTTATTTATTAATTTAGCAAACAGATTGAAGATTCTATAAAAGATTTTAGATCTTTAGATAGAGATTTTAGATTCTAGATTCTTCTTCCCCCTGCATTAAAACAACAGTGAACATTAATTATTTAAATGCATTACTTAGTAATAAAATGTACATTTTCAACTCATTAAAAACTCAACAAAACAACAACAAAACAATTAACATTAGTGCAAAGATTAATCCATAAATAATAAAATCAATAAGCAAATAATATAAATATGAAAAATATTCATATAAAAATCATAGAAAAAACGGGAGGCAACAAATACTGGATTAATGTTATTCTCTTCAGTCTTCTTCCCTGTTCCTTACATTTGGGATGCAAGGTCCAGAGCTTATATTAGACTATGATCAATTCAATTAGGACATCACTTTTATAAACATGTCTCTGGAAAAATAAAAAATTAAACCAGCATGCAAAATTTGTCAGTGAAAGACACTTCAGTACTATTGCATTTCCTTAAATGCGTTTTAGACTAAAGGGTCCGTAAAACCAGAATAAATTTAATATTTCATATAACAAGACGACGTTTATGAATCTGTAATCACCTTTTCTCATTTTCTATAATTGTGCTATTAGTTTATGTCTTTAACATCATCATTAGCATTTAAAAGCGATGCTAAAAATGAATTTAGGCTCGTCTTTTCTCGTTGCGTTTTTTTTATGCCTGAAGGATAACGTTAGTTCCGTTTAATTTTCGTGGTAAATATCATGAAAAATATGAAAAATATGGTAAAAAATCATGATTTTTTTTGATGTTGCTTAATAGTTAATAATAAGTTATTAAGTTAATAATAATATAGTTAGTAATAAACATCCCAGATGTAGAAAATTTGAATTTTCTGACTATTTTTTCTCATGTCAGGTCTTACAGGGTTAATAACCTAAGAAAGCATTTAGATCCCACCACAACTTGTTCCGTCATCATTATGTTTTACAGGGAAGCCGAAATGCTTTCATAAACATGATTTAAATGACGCGGGAGGCGATCTCTCTGCAGTTGTTCTAAATGTTGAATAAACCTACAAGCGTGATCTGTTACACCCCTAGTGAAGTATGTAGTTATTTAGCCGTTTATGCTAACTTTTCAGCTCGTACTGGCTGTCAGCAATATTATAAAGTGTTGTCCTGTTCAAACAAAGTTCTTATATATGTTTCTATAGTTCACCATTTAATAGCATGTGTTCCTCTCTTGTCTTTAAATGATTATTGATATATTTATTATGTCTTGCTTTAGACCTGACGGCACCGAAAGTGGAGCGCCAAGAAACGAATGAATTGGAAGAAAGAAATCAGCATGACAAACGTGACTCCGCAATTGGCGAAAAATCCACACATACTCAAGACGCTTCCTTACTAAAAAGGCCCCAGAGCGCTGAATCCAGCGGTTATTATATCTGCGGCGAGTGTAACAAGTCCTTCGGTCTAAAACAAAACCTGGAAGTTCACAAGAGAACCCACACCGGAGAGAAACCGTTCTCCTGCCAGCAGTGCGGCAAGAGTTTCTCTCAAAAGCAGAACCTGAAAGTGCACATGAGAGTTCACACCGGAGAGAAGCCCTTCAGCTGCCCGTTCTGCGGCCAGAACTTCACGCACAAAGGAAACCTCAAAACCCACGTGAGGAATCACACCGGCGAGAGCGCCTTCATCTGCAACCTCTGTGGCAAGAGCTTCTCCCGGAAGGAGAGTCTGAACACTCACATGAGGATTCACTCCGGAGAGAAGCCGTTCGGCTGTGCTCAGTGCGGAAAGTCGTTCAGATGCAAGGTAAATCTGAATTGCCACATGAGGATCCACTCGCGGGAGAGCAGCTTCATCTGTCATCACTGTGAACAGAGTTTCGGCGACAGCGATGAACTCAGGAGTCACGTGAACACTCATGTCGGAGAGAAGCCCTTCATGTGCCTTCACTGCGGAAAGAGCTGCTCGAATAAAGCCGTCCTGGAGGTGCACAGTCGGATCCACACCGGAGAGAGACCCTTCGTCTGCCCTCAGTGCGGAAAGAGCTTCACGCTCAGGGGAAACCTGAACATTCACATCAGAGTTCACACCGGAGAGAAGCCGTTCAACTGCGTTCACTGCGAGAAGAGCTTCACCTACCACACAGACCTCAAACGCCATTTGCAGAGTCCCTGTGAAAAGAACTCGCCATGAGCCCTTCATTAAACAAATACTGCACCACCTGGTGAATTATAAAATGCGCTGTTCACATAGGCAACGATGTTTTTTAGTTTAGCTGGAAAAGCTCTATTGACACATCCATTCCAAAATACTCTGACATCGATAACCAGAAATGGTTTCTGACTGTTGATTCTGGAAAATGCGCATGTCTAGTTTTACTACACCTGCATTTGACACAATACTTCACAATATTTTGATTGAGCGTTGTGCTGATTTCCCTTTATTTAATCACCCTAATTAAACAAAGTTAAGATCAGGATCCTCCCTTAGCTATATTTCTTAGCAAGAGTTTAGTTTAAGGATCGTGTTTAAAGAACGTAGTTTGCAAAAGAATAAATTAGAGCATACTTTACCACACAGGGTAACTTAGATGGGTTCTGGAAAAGGAAGTCAATGTCCACTCCAGTGAAGAAAATTAATAAAATACACTTTTATTAATAAAATAAAATCCAGTGAAAAAGTAGAACAAACAAAAGACAAACAGAAAACAAGAAATCCTTACTTTGCCTCCCGTTGGAGACAAAGGGCAACCAACCTCAATGAACAGAAGTCGGGAAGCGCAAAGCTGAAGAGTACAAGTCAGCTTTTATACTCAATGTCTCATATAATAGTGTTCATAAATCATGCAAAAACTGCTTAACTCATACATTCAAGGAGCATGCTAAATCACTTGAACAATAGGAAGACAGATATATGAGTACATAGAAATCAATACATGGGCCTTTTTAATATCAGCCTCACTTCCCTCAGTTATGCCCCAGATTTAGGTGTTCGAGCTCGGCAAGGAGCTGGGTAGAGGGCTCGGTAGAAGTACGAGGAGGGGGTTCATTTAAAGTACAAGGGAGGGGGTAGCCTGAGGTACCTAAGGGTTCACAGAGAGTTCGTCCAGCTGGTTTGTTGATTCGGCGCGCCCTCTGCCGGAGCCGCCTGTTCTGTCTCTTACGTTTCACTTCATCACTAAGAGTTGTGCTTTTACGCATAGGAATATCAGAATACATCAGTGATCTTTTGTGTCTCACATGATTAATGTCATCTGACCCATCAACCATCACAGCGTTTAAGATTGTGGGCTGGTATTCAAGGAAATGTTTTGAATTTAGTTCTTATCTCTTAGGGAGAACCTTCTCTATTGAAGTAGGACACTTTTCTTCCTCATCTGCACGTATGGAGTGTGGTGTCCCCCAAGGATCCACTTTGGGCCCAGCTCTTTTTTCGGTCCCACTTTATATTAAGTGTCCCTAACTACTATGTACTTACATCAAAAAATAAATACAATGTACTGTGTTTATGATGTATTTGAGAACACTTGTGGTGCTTTTGGGTTGGAATAGAGGTTGGGTTATGGACAGGTTTGGTGGCATGGGTAGGTTTAAGGGTGGGTTAAGGTGTAGGGAATGGTCAACAGTGTATTTACAAATGTAATTACAAAAGTTAATTACAGATGTAATTACATACATGTATTTAATCAAGCATAAGTACACAGTAAATACATGTATTTACACAATAAGTACATTGTAACAAACTATTAGCTCCTATGCAAGTACATTTTAGTTAATGCCACTTAATATAAAGTGGGACCTTTTTTTCCATCTACATGCTTCCCTTGGTATGGAATAAAATCAGTGTCATAAATATTTCATGCGTAAATAAAATTCACGCATGTGTAATTCTAAAATCGTAAAGGAAAACGGAGCGTACTCGTAATTTTAGAAGAGTACAAGTCCGAAATCTGCGATTAGAACAGACAGATATGACATTTTCTTTGTCTGTTTGTATATGACTGATACATTTACGAGGGGTAGTGATGCACCGATACCGATACCAGTATCGGGTCGATACTTGGTTCAAATACTCGTACTCGTATCGGACATGAAAGGCCGATACCACGCACCGATACCACTCAACAGTAATTCACTACATGGATGTGATTTGTTGTCCTACCTGACTTCAATGTCTTAATGTTTTAATTAGCCCAATGTATTATATAATAATAGCTTAGTCCTTATAAACAGTCCATTTATAAAATACATTATTGACGAATCTTTAGGCTACTGAAGAATAAACCGAATATGCAATATGATCCTTGCGTAATGATCACAGCGAAACAAGCTAGCACTCATTTTATTCATAAACTATAAATAAAATAAAATGAAAGATATTTTAAGTAATAGAACATGATGTAAAAAACTAAAGACTACAGGCTAAATAAAAGCTTATAGTCAGTGCTGAGCATCTGCGGTCACCGATTCTGTAAAGAGCAGACAGACAGATCACACAGATCTCAATAAACACCATGTCAATGTAGAAATGTTTCTTTAAGTATCGTTAATGGGATAGTTATAACGATATGATCTTGTTTTTGGTTATATGCCAGCTTTGAGCTCTTTAAGCACGCGCTCTCTCTCTCGCCAGATGGCAGGTGACATGCGAGGGCAACACACATAGGCTACATACACTGGCAAGATGACAATTTTTTTAAATGCCTTTTATATTTTAAAATCTCTCGGTAATATAGGCTAGCATATATATATCGGCAGGGCTCGGAATTAACCTTTTTGCTTGGTAGCACCGGTGCTCCTAACTTTAAAAATTTAGGCGCATCAGCCAAAATTTAGTCGCACCACCAATTATGAGCACCGTTACTACAAGTTTTATACAAACAGATTTATTGTATTTGAAATCAACACTAATCAAACTAACAAGCAAAAAAAAAAAATATATATATATATATATAAATATGCGTACGTGCCGAAAATATGTCTCAACGAAATCCCGTTATCACAAGAAAATACATTTTTATAACAGAACTGAGTGAGCAAAGCATACACGGAGCGCTCACCGGCCCTGCACGCACTGCTTGAATGAATCTGTTAACGGTATAACTGTGCTGTTCTCACAAGTGCTGTCGGATATTGCACTGATGCTTTTGACATATACTGTACCTTATTATATGCATACTTCATGTTAATAGCCATACCGGCCTTTTCATGAGTAGCGATATTAATTTACTCAGTGTAAGCCCGTTTGCGATGGTGTACGTGATGTTAAATTTGACATATAGTTGCCCCTTGCACAGCGGACAGCATCTGGCGATTATATGAAGGATTAAACAGAAGCTCTCGTGCAAGATGTGGCAAACAGTTACCTGAAAACTCCATCCCACGGACTTTTTATATCGGACTTGAAGCCAACAGAAGTCTTCAACTCTTGGAAAAGTGTAGATGGTGGATTAACATTCAGCACATGATCACTAGTAAGATGTGTCATTATTTGTAACTAGATGGTTTCTAAAACTAAATCTGTCCGCGTTATCTTCAATCTCATCTTTAGCGCTTTAGTTTTCCGCGTAGTAGCTCTCTGTCATCCGAAGCCAGAAGGCGCTGACTGAGTGATTGACAGCTGATATTAACCAATCATTCGCGTTCAGCGCTAGAGCAGTGGGCCAATAAGAAGAGCGTGAAGGCGGGGCAAGCATTACGGACTTGGCTTTGTTTACTGCAGCAAGTCGACATGACAACTGTTTTAAACCATTCCTGAGCGCTGCGTTTCCCGTTCCAAGTGCAGACAAAGAGCTTAGAGATGAATTCTGCGTGAATGTCTCCCGAATCCGCGCATGTGGTGAACATTTTGCAGTAAAAACTGGTCGCACACAACAATTTTAAGCACTCGCAGAAATGCTCCCAAATATATTTTAAGGTCGCATAGATAAAATTTCGTCGCATATGCGCCCAAAATGGTCGCAATTTCGAGCCCTGATCGGTAATATATCGGATAGCATAATCTCCCTCAGATGTTGGCGTTCAATAACGTGGTGCGCAGTAACCAAACACCGCCCTGTATGCTTACACACCGCTTACAGCTCTGGTGTGTTATAAATTGCATGTTTAAATGACAGCGAGACATGCTACATTTAGTTTTTATCGTAAAATATACATTTTAATCCTAATCCAGTACACAGTAAAATAATTTTTTTGAATGCTCGTCTATTGGCGGTGTATATAGCCGTTAAGCTTAAATAGGCTGAGCATAGTTTTATTAATATTAAAACACATTAATACAAACTAGATTTAATTTTTTTTCGTTTCCGTATATTTTTTATTAAACGAAAAACGCAATGAATTGTTTATTTTGGTTTTCATTTTATTAGAATTAATATAGCCTAATTATTGGCGACTTAACTTCTACATAGCCTAATATCAGCTCTGATTGCGTTCATACAGATATCCTACAAATAGACTTTTTGGCTCAAAGATATTTATGCCTGTTAGTTTCAGTGCTGTATTTTCACAGATTTCGCAAAGGCTTCAGCTATTCTGTCAGCTGGTACCAGCCTCAGTTTTGCGACTTGACTCGTGTGGCGTCTGCATCAATGTCTGCATGACAGCTAGAGCGAGATGAGATCAGACCTCATAGATTCGATGTGTGGCCGCACGTCACAGTTATTTTACTGCAGTATTCGAATATTGGCTCATCTAAATTAACTTTCCATTTTATTAAAAGTCTAAATATTGCAGACAGACGAAGCAACTTTCGGTTTTTGAAGAGAGCGGCTTCAGTGATAAAAGACATGCGCAGGATACTCTCTAGTAGGGCTATTCAATATTGATATATATCAATATAATAATATTCAATATATCAATTTTTTAACATTAAACGCATAATAGTCAGGAGCAAAAAGAAGAGCTGAACTTCGGAAAAAGTGATTATACGGTTGTCGCGATGGTTGCTTGTTTCTCTGCAGTTGGCTTGTCAGTGCTTTTTGTTTTAATTAAAAAAAATATGATTATTCATTAATAAACACTGTGAGATGATGGTCGCGTGATTTTTAAAATAAGGGTATGCGTTGCATTTTTATGGCTATTGGTCTTATCTACCCGCGACCCACTCATAGTTAAATATCAAGTAGCCGACTTTTTGTATTCCTGACCCGCAGATCACACATCACAAGGCAGGACTCCTGAATATGAAAGAATCGCGCATAACAAGGTTTTATGAGTCCCCAATATGCAATGAGCGTGACCCCATAAGGTAACTTACACTGCGCACACATTGTGTAGTGTGTGAAGTCGTCGAGGAATGTCAGGATAACTAGTCTTTTAATTGTCCGTGCTTAATGGATTTGCAGGGTCATCAATAATGTGTGTACATTTTTGGCTTGGAATAGCCTTCTGTTAAAAGATTTTTGTGTTCATCCTTGCTACAGGCAAAAAAAAAAAACAAATAAACTTCATTCTAGCCAAATCTATGAAGTATCGGTACTCGGTATCGGCGAGTAAACAAATTAAAATACTCGTACTCGTATCGGTTTGTAAAAAAGTGGTATCGGTTCATCCCTAACGATGGGTGTACTTTACAAACACGAAATAGCGTTTCACCACGAACACGACAGCCTGATTACGAGTATGAATCAAATAGCAACACTCGACTGTCAAAATTACATCACCGCTGTCACGGGCATTAATAAACAAGCGAGAGCCATCGATCACAACGGTTGCTGGGCACTCCGTCTCAGGTACGATTTTTGTTATTCCCTCTTTGAAAATTGTCCTTCATGATCTGTAATTAAGGTTGGGACTTAATGAGGTCCATTTTCGCTGTGTCTCTAGGACATTTTACAGAATCAAAATTAAGAACGGGCCGAGGATAGTGAGCGTAATGTAAGTTAACGTTACAGGCAGCGAGCGCAGAATTTCTCAATCAATCGCTTAACGGTGTTCAACTATAACATTGCTAGAGCAGCTTTAAAGGTCAGAGGAGTGAGGTTTACCTGAAAAGCACACACTAGCTGGCCTCCGTTACATACACACATCGTAAATTTATCAGTCATACAAACAGACAAAGAAAATGACGTATCTGTGTCTGCTCTAATCGCAGATTTTGGAATTGTACCCTTGTAAAATTACGAGTACGCTCTGTTTTCCTATTCTATTTTATAATTACACATGGATGAATTTTATTTATGCACTAAATATTTATGACAGCGATTTTATTCCATACTTGGCTGCTATATGTAAGAAGCATGTAAGCTATCATCTTTATGCTGATGATATTTAGCTTTACATGCCCATAAAATGGGCGTAAACTCTGTTTTACAGTCCTTTTTTACCGGTTTTAAAGAGATTAAGGAACGGTTGGCTGGTAACTTTTTTACACTTGAATGAATCAAAACCTGAAGTGCTAATGGCCCCACGTGTGTCTGTCAATCTACAATTAATCAATTAGGTTCGCTCAAGCCTAAGCTCCACAGTCACGCAAAAAGTCTTTGTGAGTTATTTTTTGACACCGAGTTAAAGTTTGACAAGCAAATAAATTCAGTCGTCAGAAGTGGTTTCTATCAATAAAGGAACATTGCCAAATTGAAATCTTGGTCCCACTTTATATTAAGTGTCCTTAACTACTGTACTTGCATCAAAAAAATAAATACAATGTACTTACTGTGTTTATAACGTATTTGAGAACACTTGTGGTGCTCTTGAGTTGGGATAGAGGTTGGGTTATGGACAGGTTTGGTGGTGTGGGTAGGTTTAAGGGTGGGTTAAGGTGTAGGGAATGGTCAACAGTGTATTTACAAATGTATTTACAAAAGTTAATTACAGATGTAATAACATACATGTATTTAATCAAGCGTAGGTACACAGTAAATACATGTATTTACACAATAAGTACATAGTAACAAACTATTAGCTCCTATGTAAGTACATATTAGTTAAGGCCACTTAATATAAAGTGGGACCGAAATCTTTTCTGTCTTGGAGTTGGAAGCAATCATCAACGCTTTTATCATGTAAAGGTTGCACTACTACAACTCTGTATTCAGGAGTTTTGCAGGCTTCAATTGCACGCCTGCAGCTGGTTCCGACCAGCTGCTAGGCTTTTAACTGGGACAAAAAAGTTTCTAGTATCTCGCCAGTTTTATCATCTCTTCACTGGCTCCCAGTCCCATTTAAGATACAACACAAGTAATTAAGACCTGTTTTTAAAGGTTTTAATAGTCTGGCACCTATTTACATCGGCGAGCTTCTTCACTGGCACACTTCATTGAGGCCGATCAAGTTTCAGCTAGTTGTTCCCAAATCACAGTTAAAATCAAGAGGTGATGGGGCTTTATCTGTCACAGACCCCCATCTGGTAGATTTTGTATGCTGTTCTTTTTGTAAAGCACTTTGGTCAACATCTGTTGTTTTGAAATGTGCTCTATAAATAAAGCAAACAAATGAGCTCTGGGGTCCGTTCTTCGTATCTCGCTTAAAAGATCTAAGAGGATTTGATAGATCCTGGATCGTGTCAAATCGTCAATAACCAAATCTAGCTAATTGAGTAATCCACGTACGATAAACGGACCCCTGGTTGTTTTTTTTAGTTTTCTTATTTTTATTAGGGGTTTTACAGCAAAAAATTTATTTACAATAAAGTGAGAGGGGGAAGGATCGGCCTCAAATCGGGATCTAAACTGTGCTCGCCCACGAGTTAACCACTAGCTATTGGCGCCGACAGCTCTGGTTGTTATTGAAGGTCAAACTTTCGCATTAATGGCGCTGCTTTTGTCTGAGACGAACCAAAATACTGAACTATCAGCCTGACCTCACGAGGAAACGGAAGTATTTTACGTTTTGTCGGTTAAGTGGCTAATTCGTACGAGTTCGCAAATCGTACTAAATTGTACAAATTAGATCGTACGAATTCATACGAATTAGCCGCTAAATCAAAAAGTTACGAATAGCCGCGAGATTGCGTTGGAACTATAGGAAAAAAAATTCTTGAGATGCTACCAGTTAAAAAACAGTTCTGTTTACACGTTTGATTATATTACATTGAGGTAAACTCACATCGGTTTATCGTAATCATGTTTTCATTTAACTACGGCTTAGTCCCTGATGGGCGAGGCAGTGGCGCAGTAGGTAGTGCTGTTGCCTCACAGCAAGAAGGTCGCTGGTTTGAACCTCGGCTCAGTTGGCGTTTCTGCGTGGAGTTTGCATGTTCTCCCTGCGTTCGCGTGGGTTTCCTCCGCGTGCTCCGGTTTCCCCCACAGTCCAAAGACATGCGGTACAGGTGAACTGGGTAGGCTAAATTGTCCGTAGTGTATGTGTGAGTGGATGTTTCCCAGAGATGGGTTGTGGCTGGAAGGGCATCCGTTGCGTAAAAACTTGCTGGATAAGTTGGCGGTTCATTCTGCTGTGGCGACCCCGGACAAATAAAGGGACTAAGCTGACAAGAAAATGAATGAATGAATGAATTAGTCCCTGATTCATCAGGGTTCGTCGCAGTGGAATGAACCACCAACAATTTTGGCATATGTTTTATGTGGCGGTAGCCTATCCAGCCACAACCAAGTACTGAGAAATCCCCGAGATCCCCCCGGGGGAGCTGGAGGAAGTGTCTGGGGAGTGGGAAGTCTGGGGTTCTCTCCTGATGCTGTGTTCACACCAGACGCGGAACGCTATTCGCGCGTAAATTGCCACATGAACATTTGAGTTTACGCGCTTCATTCGCGCGTCAAATTCACTTCAGAACAGACGCGGATTCGCGTGATGGGCAGGGCTTCTGTCTGCCCGGTGACTCTAGCTTCGTTGCTAAAAGGCTAACATGGATTTTATTGAGAAAATAACAGTGTTTGTGTACTTTATGAAGACTGAAAAACAGCGTCGATATGTTTAGGACCGTGTCTGAGTCCACTACATGCTTTCAGAGGTGCATCCAGCTCTGTGAGCTCATAAACTCCTCCAGAAACTGAACCTGGATCACGGAGGCTTTCAACGGTGCTTCTGAATGAGCCCAGCCCAGTTTGATGACTTGTCGGTGTCGCCTGGAGGATTTCCCATGGGACACCATCAACAGGTTCTACGTCACAATCACGCCCCCACAAGAGCAAGCTTCTGATTGGTTTACGCGGCACGAATGTCCGCTGAAATTCAGGCTTTCGAACTCGAGAGAAACGCTTGTTAAGCGCGTCAAACGTGCAAAATGCTTAATTCAACCACGCCATTCGCACGTATCGCGCCGCAGGATGCCTATTCGCGCGTTTGCATTAACTTAACATGTAAATCACTCGCGCTTGACGCGCGTTCCGCATCTGCTGTGAACGCAGCATAAGACTGCTGCCCCTGCGACCTGGCTCCGGAAAAACGTCAGAAAATGAATGAATGAAAGGATTTTTGTTGGGACAACATAAGGGGATCCCAGCATTTTTTTTTTTATATACAATTCCAGATTTTCAAATCTTCATATCTCAGGCAAATATTGTCCCATTCTAACCAACTATGCACGAATGGAACCCTTTATTTATTCAGCCTTGATCAATTCTCAGTTATCAGATGATGTCTAAATCTCAGATGGTTTTGTGGTCACATATTAAAAGAGTGCTTGAAGTTCCCAAGCAGGAAAACACTGTTTACTTGCCTTGTTCATAAGTGTGTTTGGTGACCGTGACAGTTTACAGAGATACAGCCATTAAATGTGTTGCAGCAAACAAGAGTCTTCCAGTCTTTTGGCAGGCAGTCTGAAGGTAATCCTTTCTAATTTCCAATAACTGATTTGTTTTCTCTTTGCCATGATGACAGTTAATAATATTAGACTAGATATTCTTCAAGACACTTCTATACAGCTTAAAGGTACATTTAAAGGGTTAACTAGGCAGGTTAGGGCAATTAGGCAAGTCATTGTATGACGATGGTTTGTTCTGTAGACTATCGGAAACAAATATAGCTTAAAGGGGCTGATAATATTGAGCTTAAAATGGTGTTTAAAAATTTTAAAACTGCTTTTATTCTAGCCGAAATACAACAAATAAGACTTTCTAGAGAAGAAAAAATATTATCAGACATACCGTCAAAAGTTCCTTGCTCTGTCTAACATCATTTGGGAAATATTAAAAAGAATAAAATTTAAAGGGGGGCGAATAATTCTGACTTCAATTGTATATACTGAACTATTGATGCTGCAGTCTAGAAGAATATCAACAACTGAGTAAGCTAATACTCAAGAAAAGCCTCGTGTTTGCTCATGACATAAACTAGCACAGAATCAACACTGTATGCAAACAGTGCAGTGTCTCTCCACATTTCTGGTCCACTGTTGGGCAAGAGCAGAAACAAATGCCTCAAACATTCAGAACCAAGACCGAAATCGGCCAAAGTGAAAAACGAAAAATCATACAATAAATAAATCATTTCCCAGAGATGGGTTGCAGCTGGAAGGGCATCCCCTGTGCATGACGCTGTGGCGACCCCAGATTAATACAGAGACTAAGCCAAAATGAGAATGAATAAAATAAATGTCTTGCCTCATATGTTTGTCCCATTTCATTATAAAGATTGGCAAGCAACCATACACTTGTGTCGTTGATTATTTTCTTCCTTTCATAGTAATTTATTTTTCGTTCATTTTCTTTCGGCTTAATCAGGGGTCACCACTATAGAGTGAACTGGCAACTTATCCAGCATATGTTTTACCAGCCTGATCTCACAAGAAAATGTATTTTACATTTTGCCAGTTTAGTGGCTAATTAGTACGAATTCTTATGAGTTTAGTCGTACGAAATTGTACGATTTTAAAAAGGAGGCGTGGCACCTAACCCCACACCTGAACCCAACCGTCATTGGGGGATGAGCAAATAATACTAAATAGTACGAATTAGATCATACGAATTCATACAAATTAGCTGTAACTGAATCAAAAAGTTACAAATTGCCGTGGGATTGCGTTGGTTTTACACATCGGATGCCATTCCAGCCACAATTTAATGTAGTAGTATGTTTACATTTATTTAAAAAAAAAAACATATTTTCCAATATAAATATAAAATTCCAACTTTTCAACTGCACAAAAATATAAAGGCACAATCATCTATATTAGATTTAATATGAAGACGTTTGTCTGAAGTCTTAATAATTGTGGTTTTGTAAGTTTAAGTTTTAACTAACTACAAGGTGCAAAAGAGTTAACGTAATCTGCGCAAACACGAGTAGGAAGAAATTATTATATTTGACGGATACAAAAAAAAGCGAGATTTGTCAGGACCAATAAAATAACCCAGCAACATAACAATATCGTAAGACGTTAATAATAGGTTAGCTTTAGATTGTGACGTCGGGTGACGAAAATTCAATGTCTAGCCAGCGTCCAAGCACAACCTTATTCTGACGTCCAATAACGACGTCATAGGGGTAACGTCCACACAACGTCAAGCTGTAACATCATTAGACGTTGATATTTGGTTGATTTGAGGTTGTGTTGAAAAGTGACCAAAATCTAACGACAAGCCAACATCTTAAACCAATGTCATATTGACGTTAAATACTAATGTTTATTCGTCAGGTATAGCAACCAAAATCCAATATCTGATAGACGTCATAGTGTTAACGTCCACACAACGTCAAGCTGTAACATTATTAGACGTTGATATTTGGTTGTTTTTAGGTTGTGTTGGAAAGTGATCAAAATCAAATGTCAAGCCAACATTTTAAACCAATGTCATATTGACGTCAAATACCGACATTTATTTGTCAGGTATGGCAACTAAAATCCAACGTCTGATAGACGTCATAGTGATAACGTCCACACAATGTTAAGCTGTAACATTATTCGACGTTGATATTTAGTTGTTTTTAGGTTGTGTTGGAAAGTGATCAAAATCAAACGTAAAGACCAACATTTTAAACCAACGTCATATTGACGTCAAAAACTGACATTTATTTGTCAGGTATGGCAACCAAAATCCAACGTCCACACAACATCAAGCTGTAACATCATTAGACGTTGATATTTGGTCGTTTTTACATTGTGTTGGAAAGTGACCAACATCCAACGTCGAGCCAACATCTTAAACCAACGTCATATTGACGTCAAATACTGACATTGATTCATCAGGTATGAAAACCAAAATCCAACATCTGATAAACGTCATAGTGATAACGTCCACACAACATCAAGCTGTAACATCATTATATGTTGATATTCAGTTGATTTTAGGTTGGACGTTGGACATTGATGTCGGCCTGATGTTGGGTTCTGACGTCAACACGATTTACAATTCCAAATAAAATGCAACGTCCACACGAAATTGGGGTACAACATCAATCTGACGTCATGTTAATGTCCTGTGCCTCCCGAGAAGTTTCATCAGTGTAATGTAATCTCACTGTCATCTCTTTTTTACTGTTCATAAGCAGAGGCTTCTGTAAATATTTAGCTGCAACGAAGCGTAACGTTTAAACTAAGTTCAGGGGCAATAGCTAAGTTCAGTAGTGCAAAAGATCAATTTCATGATCTAAATAATAACAATCCAAATATTTAACCTTTTTTTTTTCATAAATTATGCATTACAGCATTACAGAATTTGGATTGCTCTGGGTTCCTTTTTGGTGGCCAAAATATTTAATGAAACCTTTTTAGGAAACCAAATAGCCCAAATTTCTGTGGAAGTCAGCAGTGTGTTTTGACCACCGACTGCAAGAAATGTTCACAGAAATACAGCTGAAGTTGTGAAAGACACGTTTAAAATAGTTAAACAGGTCACGTCTATAAGCACTATATCATTTTTCAATAGGTGAATAAACCAATCATTTTCTGTAATGGAAGGCACGTATGCAAACTGTTGTAAATCCTACAGCGTTCGCCTGATTTGGATGTAAATACCCTCAAATTATGATGATTTCTAATTGTGTTTGGATTGAGATTCAATGATTAATCGTGCAGCTTACACTGAATGTATTAATGCAGCCGAACACGTAGTGACAGAAAACACCCTTTAATAACCTAAGAAACCCACCACATCCCCAATAACCCACCACAACTTATTCAGTCATTATAAGTTATATAATATAACTGATAATATTTTTTTTCTTCTAGAGAAAGTCTTATTTGTTTTATTTCAGCAAGAATAAAAGCAGTTTTACATTTTTTTAAACACCATTTTAAGCTCAATATTATTAGCCCCTTTAAGCTATATTAAGCTTATATATAGCAATTGGGGAAAAATAAACAGGGGGTCTAATAATTCAGGGGGGCTAATAATTCTGACTTCAACTGTACGTTCCAGGAGCTATGTGTGCGCTTTTTCAAATCTCAAATTTCTCTTGCGAGTGCCATTCGCAACTGCTGTTCTCGTAAAAATCCACCAGAGGCTACTGTCGATTGACTGACTGGTCGACTGAACAATCGCCCCATCCACCCCCTTCCCTAAACCCAACCGATAGTGTTTTCAAAAGCATTTCAGAAAAAGAAAAGCCCTTGCAGCAGCCTGATTTATACCACATTCTCACCGTTATTTACTTGTTTATTTTATTTTTTGCTGTCCACACGGTGGTAAGCGCGAAAAGGAACAGTGTCAAACCGCTCTGTAGTAATCGTTTTAATGACAAAATGCAGCCATACGTACTTCTGGCTACATAATTCTCGATCTCCAGATATGTATAAAGGGGTACATTTTCAGAATGAGCCTGTGTTGGCATTCGTCTTGGTTCCAGTGCAGAAATACAGATAGATTTGTATGTGTGAATTTGCATGTGCACATGAAATTACTGTATGATCAGGGTTGGAAAGGCTACTTTTAAAATGAATTTCACTACATATTATAAAATACGTTCCCTAAAAAGTCGTTCAGATTGTCACTGTTGGAAAGTGTTCAAATATACAGAAGTTTCTGAACAATCCATCAGAACTGGAAGCTTTTTCTGAAGAAGCAGGCAGTTCAACTCCTCAAACAGAGCAAACAAAGGACTAATGAACAATTATTGCAAAACAAAAGCAGCTGAGGATCATCCAGGTGACACAGACAGTAAAGATTCAAAGGAACTTATGAACCATGTCAATTTTTTTATTTTATGAATTTTATTTTCCTGAAGAATGCATCAAAAAAAAAAAAAAGTTAAATAGCTCAGTACTAAACAAAAAGAAGATGCAAATCTTTGATACCTCTTATTTAGCTGAAATTAATGCAATTTGATATATTCTTCAAGGAGTGTGTAATCTTAAGAGCAGAGCTGATTCTTACTGCCAATTTCAGTTACATTACATTAATGCCCAAACATAAATAAATGTGATTAACTTTCTGATTTAAATACTTGGGAACTGTTGTCTTGGCTCATTTGGCAGTGTCCTTTTCCAATGTACTTCGTTTTTAACCTGGCTTTTCAGCTCCTCCATTTTATTATCAATTATTTCAAGACTTAGCTGATGATTGATTATAAAGCAAGTTTGGCAGGCTGTCCCTGGATAGAGCCCTGGGTTCCCAACCGTTTGCAGGGCGAGAGGGGAGCTCTGAGCTCAGGTAGGTCTCCAGAACTCCCCGTTTTTTGATAAGAGCTGAGGACAGAAAATGACTGCTATGAAGAGAAATGCTGCTGAATAAGAGTTTGACTGTAGTGCTAAATTTAGATTAATCAATTCAACCGGAGAACCTGGGGTAAACCCACGCGAGCATGGGACGAACATTCGCACAGAAACGACAGCCGGCCTGTTTAGGGACTAGAATTGGTGTCGTTCTTATCATGAGGTAACAGTGCTTTCACACCTGCCATATTTAGTTCGGTTGAATAGCACTGGAGTTCGTTTCCCCTTTTGGTACGGTTCGTTTGGGCATGTGAGAATGCAGCAATCGTACTCGAGTGCGCACCAAAAGCGGACCAAAAAAGTGTACCGAGACTTTCTTGAAGAGGTGGTCTTGGTACGCTTTCAGATGAACCCTGGAGCGGTTCGTTTGTGGTGAGAATATGATCTGAACTAAAACAGGTCCAACCGCAAGCTGCGCCTTTTGGGCTAATCCAGCTGCCGTAGGCCGATGCGCTGTGCATTATGGGATATGGAGGAAAAATATTTGTTGACAGCGCTTTACCCACAGAAAGAGAGAGAGGGGAAAAACATTACCTGTTTGATCGTTGGTAATATTTCCGCAAGATGAGCATGTCGCAGTTTAGCTAAATTAATTCACATCTCCTCCTGAAGTGACGAGCGATGCATTAAAACATTGTTTTCCAGCCGCGATTCCTTCTCTAAATGTATAGTTTGTCTAAAGCAGGGACACAATTAGCCAGCGCAGTCGTCCCGCCATAGTCAAAAGCCTCAGTTTGTCTCTGCCGATTTGTTTACCTGCGGGAGTTCATTGGCATTTTCCCGCACGTGAATTCTGACCAATCGATAAGCAGTTTAGGAAATATGTTCAACAACATCTGGCCAATGAGAGATGTGGGTTTTGTCAGATGACGGCACTTTGGTTCTTTTCAACTGGTTCGGACCAAAGCCAGCGGTGTGGTGTGAAAACGACCCAAAGACGGCAGAACATGCAACAATGTATCATTTATTACCCTTGGTCCGGACCAAACGAAGCGAACTACAGGTGTGAACGCACCCTTAATTACTGTGCCGCCGTGCTGCCCTATGAAGGGAAAGGTGGAGGAGTAGGGGTGGAAGGGGGGGTTCTTCAAATCGAAGATGACTGTAGTGGAAAAACCCTGGCTCTTTATAGTGTCTTAGGAATCGTCTACTTGGCGAATCATACATTAGTTAATGCAGAAGCAGCTGTGTTCAATCATAATCACGTGATCCTCTCGAAATTAGTTTATAAATAAACTTCACTTATTGAACAGCCTAAAAAAAGAAAAAAAACAGGATAAAGCATGGCACGAGCATTTTGATGCTGTGAGAATAGATTTAATATTCATTTTCATTAACTTGCATTTAAAAAAAGAACAGGGCAAATGGCTTCAAAGAGGCCCATGGAGGTAACCGGTCCCAGGGCCTTTGAAGTCATAATCCGTTCCTGACTGGACTTGAAAGTCCTGAGCAGACAATCAGTGAGATCCATTTTATACAATCGGAGAAGTTCATACATCACTCATCTGTGAGTATTCATTCAGTCATACATCAATCATTCATTCATCTATGGCTCCGTTTACACTGTCAGGTCTTGATGCAGAACTTGTTGCCTATATCTGATTTGTTTGCTTGTCTGTTCTGTTTACACGTTGTTTTAATTGTGACCCATATCCGATTCAAGTGTTTACACTTGCCATACAATTTACGTCGCGCATGCATAAAGGCGGGTTCTAGCATCTGTGCCACACTAGCCACGATGGAAGAAATTGTCTTGCTTTTAGCTCTGCGAAATATGCAAAGATCGCCCAACTTTAAAATGACTTTGAGGCGGAAGGAAAAGGCCGTCATCGCAGCTTGCGCCTATGGTTTATATATGGTGTCCTCCACTCCCTGCTAAAAAATCCAGCTTAAACCAGCCTAGGCTGGTTGGCTGGTTTTAGCTGGTCGACCAGGCTGGTTTTAGAGGGGTTTTGGCCACTTCCAGGCTGGTTTCCAGCCATTTCCAGCCTGGTTTTAGCTGGTCAGGCTGGAAAATGACCAGCTAAATCCAGCTAAAACCAGCTTGACCAGCCTGGTTTCAGCTGGACATAGCTGGTTTTGGCCAGGCTCCCAGCCTGGCTAGGCTGGTCAAGCTGTGTTTAGCTGGATTTAGCTGGTCACTTTCCTGGCTGGAAATGGCTGGAAACCAGCCTGGAAGTGGCCAAAACCCCTCTAAAACCAGCCTGGTCGACCAGCTAAAACCAGCCAACCAGCCTAGGCTGGTTTAAGCTGGATTTTTCAGCAGGGCTGTCTCATCTCCCCACAGGGCAATAAGGCAGGTAACTTCTGCTGTCGACCACACACCACTTTCCTCCTCCACGTTTTCTCTGTTGTTCTCGTTTACCGCGTCGGTGTCTCATACAAAACAGAACACCTCAATAACTGCAATCTGCCTGTCTGCATTGTCACATATCCCATTTATATCTGATTTATTTCCACATTTGAAGGAGGCCTGAAACCCATCCCTGAATATCCGAATGCATGCATTTTTTTTCGTGTTTACACGGTCATAGAACAAATCCGATCGGTGTCACATATGAGCAAAAAAATTAGAATCGGATCACATTTAACTGGCAGCGTAAACGGGGCCATAGACTCCCAGCATGCGCTGTGGCAAGAAATTTGTAACCATTGTTGAGATTCATATGCTGATTCTTCATGTCTGTGCGTTTCCAGTGTTTTAATGCGTTTCTAACACCTGACCAGATACTGCTGGCTCTCATTCTGCTATCAGTGAAACGCCACAAATATACAGAACTTCAGATCACTGACTAGATCAGTGACTTAGTGGACAAAGACATATTCTTAGCCAAAACACACAATCACAGCAATTTAAGACAAAATTCTTAAATTTTGTAAGTGCAGAGACCCAAAGTATAGCAAGCGCATGTTTTCCATAGAACATCTTTATCGTTTAATTCACCCAGTAAGGGTGAACAGATGTCCTGTTTTCCCCCAGCAAAGTCTCTTAAGTCCCAGCACAGTTCCTTATGTCCGCTCTACCACGAGAACAGTATAGCCTAAGAAGGCTAACCAAGCGCATCATAAAAAAAATTAAAATGACTTTTAATTCATTTTCTTTTCAGCTTAGTCCCTTTACTAATCCGGGGTCGCCACAGCAGAATGAACCGCCGATTTATCCAGCAGCGGATGCCCTTCCAGCCGCAACCCATCTCTGGGAAACATACACGCACACTCATTCACAGTAATACACTAAGGACAATTTAGCCTACCCAATTCACCTGTACCGCAAGTCTTTGGACCGTGGGGGAAACCGGAGCACCCGGAGGAAACCCACGCGAACGCAGGGAGAACATGCAAACTCCACACAGAAACGCCAACTGAGCCGAGGCTCGAACTAGCGACCTTCTTGCTGTGAGGCAACAGCACTACCTACTCCGCCACTGTGTTGCCCTATTTTTTTTAATTATTCTAGAATAAAATTCTTCTTTGACTCTCAGCGAAGGCATATCTGTCCTGGCTGGCTCCTCTTGTCTCGTCTTATTCTATCTCTGAGGCTCTCCTTGCTCTTTTCTCCAAACAAATAAGGAATTATAGTTTTGATCACCTGGTCTCTGAACGCAACAGACACCATCTTCTCAGGAGAAGTCTGGGTTTAGGGGACCCCATCTGTCCTGCGGGAACATTTAATGCTGGGTTCATGATGGACGGGTGGAAGAAGTGGCGCGTCGTGTGCCTGGAGGATATTGAAGATATCTATCGATTCAGAACTTTGATAAGAGGGTTTCTGCTGATGGGCTTAGGCGGAGCCCTGAGGTATCGACGATTGATGAAAACGGTCAGTGCGGCTCAAAACCCCGACAAGCTGGCTGTCTGGATTGAAATGGTGGTGAGCAGAGCTGTTAGCTCTCAGACTGTGGCTTTAGACCACCAACTTGAAAACATCGGGGTGAAACTAGCGGCTCTTTAGTCTTTAGTCTTAGTCTTTAGTCTTTAGACCTTTTTTTCAGACCTTTAGTCAAGACCAGATCTTGACCCAAATTGCAAACCTTTTCTTCTCTTTCAGCTTCCCTGTGACACTCCTTCCAGACAACCTCGGCTGGAGACAAACAACAGAGAACAAGAGAACAAGATGCTGAATTCCTGCTCCCTGTTCCAAGGACACATGTTGAAACTCTACAGGCTTACACACACACACACACACACACGTACACAGCTACAGATAGACAATTACTACCTAACCCCACATCCCACGCCTTCATGTGCTTCCACCCACCGGAGTGGGTAGGCAGGTCTGTGACCAGCACCCCCTGGCTGCAGGATCAGATGGCTGCCACCTTTATCGGACTATCTTCACATGCTCTGTTCGAATCTGTTGCGATGTTAAGTCTATGTGTTTATGTGCTTGTGCTAGAGCTTTTTTCCCCCTGATCTCACACTGCCCTACTTCAACGGCAGTCTGAGAGGGTCTTTTTTTGGCCTACCTCTTCTCTAATGTATCTTATTTTCTCTTCCTAAAAGCTACCTCTCCTTGACCTGTCTTTCCCTGAAATGTGTTGATCGTTGTGTATGTAAAAGTGTATGTGACAAATAAAGGTTTTTCATCATCATCAAAATTAAAACACCACTGAACCACTGTCTCGGCCACCGCCACGCACCTACGCAATCCTGCCCTCTCAAAACCGAGACAGTGTGCGACCAACTCAAATAGCCTACATAAGAGTTATCAAAATGTGCATCGCTGCAGAGTATCTACCTCAAGAAAATATCAGCACTTCCAGGCCATTGTGCTCCACCGGAAAAAGGTGGTTTGCCATCTCTAGGTTGGAGGAAAGTCCTTGCCCCAGGTGGAGGAGTTTAAGTATCTCAGGGTTTTGTTCAGGAGTGAGGGAAGGATGGAGCGTGAGCTTGACAGGCTGATTGGTGCAGTGGCAGCAGTAATGCGGTCGATGTACCGGTCCGTTGTGGTAAAGAATTGAGCTGAGCCGAAAGGCAAAGCTTTCGATTTACCAGTCTACTGCTCTCACCTATGGTCATGAGCTTTGGATCATGACCGAAAGGACAAAATCTCCGATACTAGCGGCCGAAATTAGTTTGCTTCGAAGGGGCCCAGGGCGCATTCTTATGGATAGGGTGAGAGCTCTGACACTTGGGAGGAGCTCGGAGTAGAGCCGCTGCTCCTCCACATCAAAAGAGGCTCGGGCATCGGATGCCTCCTGGACGCCGACCTAGAGAGGTGTTCCAGGCATGTCCCACCGGGAGGAGGCCTTGGGGATGACACAGGACACACTGCAGGGACTATATCTCTCGACTGGCCTGGGAACGCCTCGGTATCCCCCTCAGAGGAGCTGGAGGAAGTTTTTGGGGAGAAGGAAGTCTGGGGTTCTCTCCTAAGACTGCTGCCCCCGCGACCCGGCCCCAGAAAAGCGGCAGAAAATGAATGAGTGAATAAAACAGATAAAAACTGAATAAAATGTGTTAAACAGGTTATAAAAGGATGAAAAAGAAATGAAAGTTGAAAAAAGAAACATGATTTAGGTCTAACTGAACCAGTTCCAAAGCAAACTTTTAAATGAATGAATTTCCCCTTTTATAAAAACCAAAGTAATAATCTGGAGCAATAAAATATTGGCACTGGCTTTCATCAGACAGCACATCTGAAGGGAAAAAGCATGCTAACCTTGTGTAATTGATTGACTCAAGACCAAATGGGAAATTAGAAGCATGGATATTAAAGATATTTCAGGCATTTTGTGCTCAGCTAAAGTTAAAGTCAACTATTTCAAGTATTTGTTGTAAAGCACTCATTTAGGAAGTAGGCTACTGTTTTTGTTACTGATTTTGCCAGCCTGTTTAAAACTTGAGGTTTATGTTATGTGAGTAATTTCGTAAGCTTGTACGCCTGCTTTAGTAAAATAAAAACCATTTATAATAATCAAATAGTGGAAAATTAGATCATATTAATTATCAAATATTAGTAATAATAGCAACAACAACAAAGCTAGGTTTGTGAGGCGACAAAATAAATGGGGCCCTTGGGTTTGCTATAGCCCCAGGGCCCAATATGTTCTTAATCTGGCCCTGTCGTTGCTGAAATTTGAAACATTGAATTGGTTGGGCGTCACGGTGGCGCAGTGGGAAGCACAATCGCCTCACAGCTAGAAGGTCACTGGTTTGAGCCTCGGCTGGGCCAGTTGGCACTTCTGTGTGGAGTTTGCATGTTCTCTCTATGTTTGCGTGGGTTTCCTCTGGGTGCTCCGGTTTGCACCACAGTCCAAACACATGTGGTACAGGTGAATTGAGTAAGCTAAATTGGCTGACAGTAGTGTATGGGTGTTTCCCAGTGATGGGTTGCAGCTGGAAGGGAATCCGCTGCGTAAAACATTTGCTGGATAAGTTGGCGGTTCATTCCGCTATGGCGACCCCAGATTAATAAAGGATAAATAAAATGAATGAATAACTTTTACTCTACTTGCACTACATTTTTGGGCAAGTAATGGCTTTTGCTTGTATAGGATTTTTCAGTACTCTTTCTACCACAGAAAATAATGTAAAACACAAAGAATATATCTTTTCAGAAATTCCCCAGAAAACATGAATTTCTGGGAAGTCTGGCAGGGTTCCTCCACCCACCTCCAACCCAGTTCCTGTTAAAAAAAAACACACAACACATTATAAATACTGCTGCAGTTAAGCAGAGCGTTTTTGAAATGATCTGAAAAGGTTAGCACATAAGTTTCCGCAAACATCCTATAGACTCCAGGTAAGCGATATGAACATGCACTGAGCAACTGATTATAAATTGTTTCGATTTCAGCAGAATAGCAAAGAATTCTTAAGCTTCAAACTAAAATGTAAAGGTTTTTTACGCAAATTCTAGTCAGTTCAAACAAATCCAAATTTTTGTCACAAGTTATTACTTTCCATTTTGTTTATTATTAAGAAGGTTTTGTTCACTTGAACCATATTTTCAATGTGATCTCGTTTTTAATATGATTCTTCATTCTGTTTTTTCCCTATTGCCCACTTTTGGATCCAGCTCAACTAAATTAAATTAGGTGTTCGCATGAACATTTAATTGTTTTCATCAATTATTCTGAGTTATTTGGTTGAACGTATACGTATGATTGAATAATATTCTCTTTATTCACTGTTATTTATTACAGCTATGGCAGCAGGACCCATTGAATTGGCAGCTCTAGGAAGATCTTTGTTTCCTGGTATGCTTTATGACTGCCGAAAGGATTCCTTCATTCCAGGTGGAGTACCTTTTATTTTATTTATCTATTTAATGATGCTTCTTGTTCAATTTTGCGTCCAAATGTGTAACCAACAGGATGCACAATAACATGAAGGACTCCCAAACCAAAATATAAACCTTTTATAAACCATAATAGAGCACTTTAAATGTCAGTCATTTCATCTCATTCACTAATACCTTTTTTTTTGTATTATAAAAGCATTTGAACTTCTCACAAACGCTTCCTGCCTAAATCCCAACGTGTGCGTGCCAAGTGTGCCGCAAGCCTGTGTTTGAGTGAAGGTCTCGGCCGTTAGATCGCCCCCTGGGGGCTGGGTGCAGTACAAGTCATAAAGCCCGCCTCCTCCGTGTTAATGAATGAGACTTGAGCCCAAATTAAAAAATTAATTACACTTGCAATAAAATGTCCCGAAAGATGGTTCTGGTCGATTAAGGCACTGGTTATTGTGCGGAAATAGGTGCAGATCTTCATTTTTGTAAACAGTTTGTTTTTAGCAGTAATTTAATGCTGGGCGTGTCATCGTGATTGACAGCTGTGATTGACAGATTCTCAAAGCAGCGCGTCTGAGCTTCGGCAGGAGACTGAAGTGTTATTACTCGATTTCGGTGTTATTTTACCATGACAAAATGAGTTCAGCAGTAAACTACAGTATCTGACATACAGGATCTGGTGGAACACTGTTTATTCGCTAAGTTCAGGGCTTTTTCCGGGCTTTATTAGTTTGCTGATACACGCCTAACCACCCAGATAGCAAAACACACTCGGGCCAGTTCCGGCTAGATTCTCGCCTGCCGGAGACTTACCCCTCAGAGCTCAGACTGACTGATCTGCTCGACCTACTCCGGATGCCTGGACTCACTGCCCGATTCCAGCCCGAGTCAATCGAGCCACATGCGGCGGCCGAGCGAGACGGAATCAGCCCGCGACGCCGCGAGTAGGTTATGCGCTGCGGCCCGGAGCTGGCGCGATTGAATATATAAAACCCTCATATTTGTTAACGTTATTACATCCATTTGTGTTGATATGACAGCAAACGCATGCTGAGAAGTTCGGGGGGCGTGGTTGATTTTACATAAAGCGTTTGGTTGGAAGCTCCTCTGGCTCCATCAGACAGTCCTTCTGCGCATGTCAAGGCTCCAATTTCAGCAGTCTTTTGCGACAGTTTGTGCCCGTCAAGCAGGCGTTTTGCCTTTAAGGCGTTCAATGGGAAAAGGGGCTGTCGCGTCGTCCATATTTTTTACAGTCATTGGTGCGTGCACACATGAGCTTGTTCTTAAACTCAATCTTCTGTTAGTGAGTTAGGAGTCTTCTAAATAAGCATCTGAGTGCACAAGGTTAGTAATTTGTCCAGAGAAAATTATAAGACGACAAATTAAGAATTAGGAAGAGACAATCATGGCTTCAAAGAAAGAGGACTTTAATGGTAATGAAGGTTTTGATGTTGGATGGTAAACAAGCTTTCAATTACAAAAACGTGAGGTCAAACACTGCCCTAAAACTATATTTGGCATTTCGGCAGGTTAGAGAAAATCTCTTTATAAACATCGATTCTTTCCAGTATCTTATTGAAAGCATGCTCGATTTTTATTTGATCCAGTGCTTGGCAAACACAAAATATTTTATATATAATAAATAATATATAATATATATAATATAAATAAAAAAAATTATATATGTATTATTTATTTATTTATTTATTATTATAATATATATAATTATATTAATAGATAATATTTTATATTTATATTTAATATATATATATATATATATATATATATATATATATATATATATATATATATATATATTTTTTTTTTTTTTTTTTTTACTTCTAGCTTCTAGGAGGAAAGATATATATATATATATATCACTGTTTCTCCAACTATGTTATAGACAAATTTGTTACCCTACTGAAAAAAACTGCTAATAACCAGGCTGGTTTTAGCTGGTCATCCTAGCTGGTTTTAGCTGGTTTCCCAGGCTGGTCATGGCTGGTTTGTGAGGCTGGTTTTAGAGGGGTTTTGACCACTTTTTAGCTGGTCTTAATTGGTCAGGTTGGTCTCAGCTGGTCTTAGCTGGTCAGGCTGATTTAAGAGGAGTTTTGTCCACTTTTTAGCTAGTCTTAGTTGGTCAGTTTGGTCTTAGCTGGTCTTAGCTAAGAGACCAGCCTGGCCAGGCTGAGAGACCAGCTAAAACCAGCCGGGCCAGGATGGGAGACCAGCTAAAACCAGCTTGACCAGCCTGGCCAGGCTGGGAGACCAGCGAAAACCAGCTTGACCAGGCTGGGAGACCAGCTAAAACCAGCTTGACCAGGCTGGGAGACCAGCTAAAACCAGCATGGCCAGGATGGGAGACCAGCTGAAACCAGCTTGACCAGGCTGGGAGACCAGCTAAAGACCAGCCTGGTCAGGCTGAGAGACCAGCTAAAACCAGCATGGCCAGGATGGGAGACCAGCTGAAACCAGCTTGACCAGGCTGGGAGACCAGCTAAGACCAGCCTGGTCAAGCTGAGAGACCCGCTAAAACCAGCCTGGCCAGGGTGGGAGACCAGCCAAAACCAGCTACTTCCAGCTAAGACCAGCCAACCAGCTTAGACTGGTTTTATCTGTTTTTTTTCAGCAGGGTAATGTGTAGAAATAACAATAAACTAAAGCATTCTTTTAGATAAACAGTCATTACATTTCGACATATGAAGCCAAGATGATATTTCAGCTGTAGATGCACAAACACAACAGGAGAGAAACACAAGCTCTCTTAATCTCCTACATACATGACCATAACTTCTGTTACCCTAAATTGGAAACAGTAAGATAATTAACAGTAACAGAATTTACAACTTTTAGTCACAAAGTCTACTTGCTAGCATGAATGCTAAGGTCATATGGCACCAATGAAATCAGAATTTAAATGTTTTTAAATTGACTAATGTGTGATCAATGAAATATTTGTCATGCTAATCAAAAACCCACAATGGGGAATCCAATTGCAATTGGTTTTATTGACCAAAGGTCATAAATCAAAAGGGTGCAAAAATAGTCCAAAACAAACAATCCGTGCCAAAGCAGAGTGTGGGAATAAAGTTCCAGATGAATGGCACAGGAATGTCCAACAAGAGTCCTGACAAAACACAAGAGACACCATGAACAAACAATAACGAACTGAAAACAAAGCAAAGGATTGTCGCTTAGATACAGGCACAGCTCAATTAAGCACAGCTGAAGCTGCTGATCGGAACAGCTGATCAGCGTTAGGTAACCAACCCATGTGACACGCAGGTAACAACACAGACACGCCACACCATGAGGAGTAAAGCTAAGCATAACCATGTGACAACAACATAAAACATCACAGGACGAGCTAACGCTACGGAAAACGCATCGGTTTGCTTTTCATGGAACTGAACCATCCAAAAAATAACGGCCACCGAGCCTGCCTAGAGCTTAATCTTTTGGCCGATTTGATGTATTTAAGATTCTTGTGATCAGTCAAAACGATAAAAGGAACCCCCGAACCTTCTAGCCAATGATGTCACTTTTCCAGCGCTTAATAGCCAGCAACTTCCTATTACCAATGTTGTAATTACGTTAGACGGCAGATAAACAGCCAGAAAAAAATGCACAGGGAACATCTTGCCATCCGAGGAAGAACACTGGGACAGGATGGCTCCCACCCTCACCACTGATGCATCAACCTTCCCCACAAAATAAATAGAAGTATCAGAAGCTATGGATAAGGCGCGGTAACAAAACGAGCCTTCAATTTAGTGAACTTGAGCTGTGCTTGACTACCTGAACAGTGTTTTGGGGGAGGTTAAAGCAGTCAGAGATGCACCGAGCTGGCTGAAGTTGTTAAAAAAATGCTGTGAAAATTGGCAAAGCCCAGAAACCTGCAGGAGTCTGGGGTTGGCCAATTCACCACAGCCTGAATCTTCTCTGGATCCATGTGCACCCCCTCGACTGACACAATGTGCCCCAGAAATGGGAACAGACTATGCATAAAATTTCTCAGCCTTGACATAAAGCCCATTCACTAACAGCCTCTGAAGCACTCGTCTGACATGTTACACATGTTTCTGAAGAGAATGGGAAAATATCAGAATGTCAACCAGGTAGACATAAATTAACTGATCTATCATACCTTTTAACACATCATTGACGAGTGATTGGATGACCGCGGGAGCATTGGAAAGCCCGAAGGGAAGAGCACAATATTCAAAAAGCCCCCTGGGGGTTTAAAAGCTGTCTTCCATCACCCTCTCTTATATGGAACAAATGGTAGGTGGTGCGGAGATCTAATTTTCTGAAGAAGGATTCCCCTGCAGACCTTCAAAAGCTGAAGACATTAACTGGAAAGGATAAGTATTCTTTACCGTAATGTTATTCAGTACCCGACAATCAATACATGGGCGAAGTGAACCATTCTTCCTCTTCACAAAAAAAGAACCCGTCCTCGCAGGTGAAGAAAAAGGGCGGATGATCTTTGGCTGCTTGAGAATAAGAAATATATTTCTCTATGGCCTCTTTTTCTGGAACAGACAGCGAGTATAATTTGTCTTTAGGCAGAGACGTACCTGTCAAAAAGTCTTTAGCACAGTCATAGGGACAATAAGAAGGCAGAGAAGCATCTTGAGACTTACTGAACAATCTCTTCAGGTCGAGGTACTTACTGGGCACATAACAGGTCCGTGCGCTCCTTCTGAAACATAGAACAAGACAATGGAGAATGAGCAAACGAAAGACAAGACTCACGACAGTACTCACTCTGCGAAAACACAGCTTACAGTTTTGGCCCCAGCTGATATGAGGCTTGTGAAGGACCAGCTACGGATGCCCAAGGACCACTGGTGTGTTGGGGGTGTCAGTTAAATAAAAAGAGATAAGTTCAGAGTGATTGAGTCCCCAATCGTGACCGAATTTATCGGGCGATCACCCAATTTGACAGATTGATGAGACCATCCAAAGTCTTAGGAAGATCTAAGGCGTATATCTTGTTGTGGATCTGATCAGAAAAGCAGTGTAGGAACATGTCCCATTAAGCTTCCATGTTCCTTCCGCATTCCGCGGCTAATATGCAAAACTTGACGTAGTTCACCACACTCCAGCTCAGCAATCTCAGCTGTCGAAGCTCAGCAAGGACCCGTGCCAGAACCGTGCTCTCTTCCAGAAGCTGCATGGTCGAAAACTTTTTTTAAGCTTCTCCGAAAAAGCCTTAAAAGATGTGAAGCAAGGAAGTTTCTGTTCTGACACAGTGGTTTCCCACAGAGCAGCTTTGCCGAAAAGGAGCGTGATGATGAACGCTACCTTGGGTTGCTTTGTGGGAAATGATGATAGTTGTAATGCCATGTAAAGGGAACATTTTGAGAGAAAAGAGTTACACAACTGGGATTCCCCTGAGTAGAAGGCTGGTGGAGGAAGACATGGTTCAGACGAGTGATTTACCACTTCAGGTGCTGAGAACATTGGAGGAGAAGACGTGGCTCCCGGTGTAAGTAGAATCATGATTTTGGTGTAACGAGTACAAAAATAAGGAACTGGATCCAAGTGTAAGTGAAAAAAAGTTTATCGACAACAGTAGCAGTTAATTAATGTAAAAGCGAAAACACAGTCTCTAGCTGTGGCAATATGTCATAGCTAAAGGTGCAACCAAATCTTTCCCAGAGAAGCAGAAAACGTGCTCCAGAGACCATAACCTGTCCAGCACAAAGGGCAATTCTGATGAGAGACAAACATTGACATAAATGATACCCCTTCTCCTAGAAACCTCCTTATCTGCTTACCTGGCAATTTTAATTAGCAATAATTGAGTGGTCCAATATATCTCTTGCAGACACCCAACTCTTGTCCTCCGAACCATAATCTTCCCAGTCCACCAAGTATGGGAATTCTCATCTCCTCTCTCGTCCCCATCTGAGACACGGCAGGAAGGAACCGGGGTCGGGATTAATGGACGTATGAAAAACAGGCTTTAATTTAAAAACATGAAATACATAATGCATTCTCTTGTACACTGAAGGAAATCTGAGGCGGACTGCCACCAGACTAATGATCTTGGTGACAGAAAATGGGTTGATAAATTTAGGAGCAAGTTTATTACAAACAGTATGAAGTGAAATGTTCTTGAATGAAACAAACCGAAGGCTTAGATTGATGGTGATCGGATTTACCCTTGTTGCATGCACCAATCTTGAGAAGTTTTTCTGGACTTGCTCCATGTGCATTAGCACTTCTGGACAAAGACTATATCAGAGGGAACCGTGACTTTAGTATCCAGACTGGGAAAAAATGGGTAGCTGGTACCCTAAGCTACACTGAAATAGAGAACAGACACTGGAAATGGGTTATGTGCCTACTCAACCCATGAGGGTTGCTGGCTCCAGGAGGTCAAATTCTGAAAAATCAAACATCACAACATACATTTGAGATCTTGGTTAGCTCTCTCAGTTTGACCGTTACTCTGAGGCTGGAAACAATATGATAGACTAAGGGCCTATTCACACTATGCCATCCGTACCGTGCCCAGGCCCGTTTCCAGGATCGTTTGAGAAGTGTGAGTGCGCTGAATCGGACTCAAGCACGGTTCACCTGGCCAGCCCTGGCCCGGTTGGAAGAGGTGTGTCTGAGCGCGGTTCACTTGGGCTTTGGCACGGTACGCTTGTGTGTGAGTGCAAAATGCACCAAAACCCGAAACTGAAAGCGAGACGTGACTTTTAAGGCACTGTTTCATATGGATTTATTAATAATTCTTACTGTTCAGTGAACGCAAACTGCCTTAATTTATTAAGGACGCAAACCCCTCACTGCACGACAGCTGTGCGCCTTCAGCAGACCTCCTCATTCCTGCAGCACGAGGGCTTTATGATTGTTTATGAGCGCCAAAAGTGTCGGATCTGTTCGACGAAATATCTGACTGCAAGTCCCCACATCCCTAAGGACTGTTTGGCGAAATATTTGACTGCATGTCACTGCATAACAAACGACTTAAACAATACAACTAGAGAAATCTCCACTGTGCTGCTGAGTGAGAGAGCGCTTCCCACTGAACAGCACAGCAGCAATGACGTAAGCGTGCCGAGGCCCGTTTGTGGTGTGAGCGCGGGCCGTTGGGGGAGACGGGAGGGGGGACAAGCGTGCTTTGGCCCGGTTCGAGGCAACTGTACCTAGTGTGAGTACGGTCTAAGAGTGGCCCCCAAAAAATGACAAAACTCTCCAAAATTTAAAGATGAATTGAGGCCCCCGTCAAAGACTACGTATATCTCGAGACCATGAATCCCAAAGAAGTGATCAAAGACAGCACCTGCAGTCTCTCTGGCAAAGAGTAATTTCGGCAAAGTGATAAATTAAGTTGCTTTCGAAAACTGGTCGAAATGACCATTTTCCATTAGAGAGTGGGAAACCTGTGACAAAGTGCAATATAGAACCAGGGTCTTGAAGACACTGACAGCATCTGAAAGAAGTCCTGATACAGGTGAATGGAAGTTTCTGAAATGACGCAAATAAAGCAAGCCAAAAACAAACCCATATGTCAAGACCCATATTTAGCCACCACAATTGTTTAATAAACAAAGTACAACTCAACCCTGGATGACAAGCCACCCTGGAGAAATGACCAGCTCTCTTTTGTGAATGTGGTAGTTGTGGTAGTTATGATAAGAGCGTTGGGTTAGGATGGCACCAACCCCTCACCTCTGATGCATCAACCTCCACCACAAACTGCCAGGAAGGCTCAGGGGCAATGGAGATGAAACAGCTCAAACAAAGCAGCTTTTAGATTTAGAAAATGGAGCTTGTGCTGCACTTGACCGCCTGAATGGTGCCTTGGTGGAGCTTAAGGCAGTCAAACACATGGCTGGCTAGCTAAAATTGTGAATAAAATTCTGGCAAAAATTGGCAAAGCCCAGAAACCTCTGCAGTAATCTGGAGTTGGCCCATCTACCACTGCCTGAATGAGCATACCCTCAACTGACACAATTAGACACAGAAAGGGAACTGACTGCCTGGAAAACACATTTCCACAGTTTGACATAAAGACACAATATTCAAAGTTTCCTCTGGAGGTATTAAAAGTAAAAAAAAAGTATTGTTCTATTTATCACCCTCTCTTATCTGAAACAAATGATAAGAATCGCAGATATCCAATTTGTGAAAAAGGGCACCCCCTGCAGATACTCAAAGCGGGAATACATCTGTGGCAAAGGATAAATGTACTTCACTGTGATGATAGGGTACTAAACGTTTACTATTTTAGGTCCGTTAGGATTACCTAAATGATTTACATTTGCTAAATACAAGAATAATTAGATCATTTCTATTTTTTTTTTTATATAAATTTCTTTTTGGGTCTCCTTCCACAAGCTTCTCACAATAGTTTGAAGGAATTTTGGCCCATTCCTCCTGACAGAATTCGTTTAACTCTGTCAGATTTGTTGGCTGTCTTGCTCGCACAAGCTTTTTCAACTCTGCCCACACATTTTCTATAGTATTGAGATCAGGGCTTTGTGATGGCCACTTTAAAACATTAACTCTGTCGTCCTTAAGGCACATTTGAACTAATTTGGCAATATGCTTAGGCTCATGGTCTGTTTGGAAGACCCATTTGTGGCCAAGTTTTAATTTCCTGGCTGATGTCTTGAGATGTTGCTTCAGTATTTCTACACAATGTTCTTTCTTCATGATGCCATCTATGCTGTGAAGTGGACCAGTCCCTCCTGCAGCAAAACAGCCCCACAACATGATGCCCCCCCAACCCCCCATCCCCATACTTCACAGTTTGGATGGTGTTCCTAGGCTTGTAAGCTTTCCCCTTTGTTCTCCAAATTTAACACTGGTCATTATGGCCAAACAGTTCAATCTTAGGTCCATCAGACCACAGGACATGTCTCCAAAAATTATTATTTTATCCCAGTGTAACTTAGCAAATTGTAATCTGGCTTTTTTGTTGATTCTGGCTTGTTGATTTTCCCATGTTGTCAGACAAGGACGCATTGTGTTTTAGGTTTTCCTTAAATACTTTTCCACAGTTGTGCCTTCAATTAATTCAAATGTTGTCAATTAGCCAATCAGAAACTTCCAAAACCTTGAAACCATCTTCTGAGCATTTTCAGAGGCATAATTATCACAGATTCAACAAGGTACTGGAAATATTCCTCAGAGATTTTGCTCCAAATTGACATGATAGCATCACGCAGTTACTGCAGACTTGTCGACTGCACATCCATGATGCGAATCTCCCATTCCACCACATCTCAAAGGTGCTCTATTGGATTGAAGTCCGGTGACTTTGAAGGCCATTTGAGTACAGTGAACTCATTGTCATGTTCAAGAAACCATCCGGAGATGATTTACATTTTTTACATGGCACGTTATCCTGCTGGAAGTAGCCATCAGAAGATGGGCACACTGTGGTCATAAAGGGATGGACATGGTCAGCAACAATACTCAGGTAGGCTGAGGTGTTGACACAACGCTTAATTGGTTGTAATGGGCCCAAAATGTGCCAAGAAAATATCCCCCACACCATTACACCACCAGCAGCAGCCTGAATTGCTGATACAAGGCAAGATGGATTCATGCTTTTATGTTGACACCAAATTCCGACCCTACCATCCGAACGTCGTGAGACTCATCAGACCAGGCAACGTTTCTCCAATCTTCGCCTCAAGGTTGGACGTGTTGTGCGTTCAGAGATGCTCTTCTGCAGACCTCGGTTGTAACGAGTGCTTATTTGAGTTACTGTTGCATCTCTATAAGCTGAAACCAGTCTGGTCATTCTGGTCTGACCTCTGGCATCAACAAGGTATTAGCACCCACAGAACTGCCGCTCCCTGGATATTTTCTCTTTTTCAGACCATTCTCTGTAAACTCTAGAGATGCTTGTGACTATTGCGAGACTTGAATATGCACTTCGTCATGAGCGTCATGTTTGTGTACAAAGGTTTAAATAAGGTGTTGTACCTGGACCATAATCTATAAAATGGTGTGATTCAGGGAATTCTGGTGTGGAGAAGTAAACGCTGCTCTCAGAATCACTCTCCATCTCCTCAGTGTGTGTGGATTTGCATTGCTGGTGAGCAAAATATCTGTTTTTATGCATTTAATTAATCTCCCATTTTCACATTTCCCAATTTCCACATTTGTCACTCTCACATTAACACAGCTGGAAACAGCTCCAAGCTATTTTTTTTTTTAATCAGAGGTGTGAAAACTTCCCGCTGAGACCGGGGAGGTCTCATGAGCCCTTAAGTTACCTTTAAACAGGACCGAGCAGTGACCTCCAAATTGAGATTTTAGGGTGGTCTTTAATTTCGAACTCTTTCATACTAACTGTGAAATTTGCATCTTATTTCAGGTGTTACTCTGTGGAACAAGAAATCCATAAATGACAATTTGGACTCCCATCCTCAGCCCAGGACCGATTTGAAGGTCTGCGGCTCTGATTCCTTATCTGATAAGTGTAATTTAATGGATATAAGTGCTTCCCTGAAAGCCAGCTTCTTTGGCGGGCTGGTGGAAGTGGGAGGATCTGCCAAATACCTGCATGACACCAAAACCTCAAACCAACAGTCAAGAGTAACAATGTATTACAGTGAAACAACCAGATTTGACCAGCTCATCATCAGTCAGCTGCAGGATTTCACCTACCAGCAAGTGTTTAAGCAGAAAACTGCAACTCATGTGATCACGGCTGTACTGTACGGAGCCCAGGCATTCATGGTGTTCGACAGGACATTATCAACAAATGAGAATACCCAGGAGATTAATGGAGAATTAGATGTAATGATCAAAAAGTTCCCCTCATTTTCCATTGAGGGAAAAGGATCTGTAGAGATGACAGACAGTGACAAGAACAAAGCCGAGAAGATATCCTGCACTTTTCATGGGGACTTCCATCTTGAGCAAAACCCCACCTCATACATGGAGGCGCTGGATACATACCAGAAGCTGCCCACACTGCTGAAGGAGAATCCCCAGAATGCAGTTCCAATTAAAGTCTGGCTATATCCCCTTCATCTACTAAATGATAACGTAGCCAAGCTGGAGAGAGAAATCCGCTCAAGTCTAGTTTCCAACACTGTAGAAATAATTGAGAAACTGAATGAAGTCAACAGGGTTTCCTGTGACCTGTCCAAAAATACCCTCACAAATGATTTCAGTGACATCCAAGAGAGGCTTTGCTCATTTAAGGAGTCAGTTGGCATCTACAAGACGGTGTTCCAGAAAGCAGTGGCCAGGGTCTTGCCTGATATTCGAGGGGGGGTAAAGGAGGAGGAATCCCTTGCAGATATCCTGAAGATCCACCATGACTCCCCTTTTAATGCAGAGAAGCTTAACCAGTGGTTAAAGGATGCAAATTCTGAACTTAACCTCCTGAGCTCATATCTCAAGACGCTTGATAAGATCAAACTTGAAGATTCAGATGGTCTCAACACTATCCTTCTTGATCCTGATATCGATGTTGTGGTTTGCTTGACCATCACATCTTTGAGCTATGAAGACCCTGATCTCGAAAAACAGCAGGAGTTTCTGAAATCTGACCAGTTTAAACAGTTAGATAAAGTAAACTACCTTAAAGCAGTGGAACCTGTCAGAAAGTGGTTTAACAATCCTGATGCCATCAGACAGATGAGACAGAGCTTAACTCAATTTAAGGGGTTTTCAGAGGCTAATAAAGATGATAAGAGAATGCGCTTCATTGTTTCTGCCATCTCAGACAGCTCCAATCCAGTCTCTTCCATCTATCTGTATGAAAAAGGAGAACTGAAAGACACAAAGTTCCAGTTGCCATCCAAACCGCCTCCACCAATAGTGAAGGATGTCCAGGACAAAACTGTGTCCCTGAAACTGCAGAACCCTTGGACTGGAGAAACAGTGAAGTACAGAGTCGAGTACAAGGAGTCAAACGCTGATTCTGCTGCTGAAGAGAATTGGCTTGTCATAGACACACGTGATAAAGACTTTACTCTGAATGAATTGGAGCCTGAAAAGTCCTACTTGATCCGCTACAGGACAGTGAGTAAAGTGGGAGTGAGTGAAGCCAGTGACACTGTCAGCACAGACAAATCTTCAGGTAAGTGTCCATCTTTTTTTATACATAGTCCTTTTCTTTTCATTTGCTTTGTTCACACAGTTGGTCATTGAGATTGACGGTGGTTGTAAATATCAGATTTAAAGCTGACTGTCCACAGCATACAGTATTCAGGCTTCTAATATCTGAAAACAGTCCAAACAATATTCTGTTCTAGCGCAAATGTCACCACTAACTAGTCACAGTGACTTTCGTAAGTGTAATAAATGATGATTTCCTAACACTGGAATGTTTCATCACTGTTAGCGTGTTCGTAAGTTAACAGCACTTTCTTTTAACCATAATAAAAACTCTAAAGTGTCAATGGCCACTATATTCTGCTGCTGTGTGAGCTTGATCATTTCATTTTTTTTAAAGCTAAATTTAGGCCTGTTGGTGGGAACAGCGGAGCAGAGTTCGACTTTATAGCATCTTCTGGCAGCATTTTCTTGAAGGAAATCAGCATCACTTTCTCTGAGGTGTGTAAAGATTGTTTCGTTCAAACTAATTATTTTTGATTCTAATTATTTGTGGGGAGATTTACTAACAGCATTTGCCAGAGCAAACTCCGCTTAGGAGAAAAAAAGACTTTATTATTATTAGGGTTGGGTATTTATTTATTTTTTTACGATACCGGTGCCAAATCGATACTTTTAAAACGATACCGGTGCCAAAACGGTGCCTCAGTCGATACTTTTTAGCCACAAAATGATGGTGGATACCTCTACAAAAATATTTTATTTGATAAAATATTTTTAAAAAATCATTTTAATAGAACAATATAATTACAGTTTAATGTAAACATCAGTTCATATTGTATTACATTAATACATTTCCTTTGATCATTTGTTGGTTAGCATGAATTTAAGACTTGCATTATGAAATTACATTAGCTTACTATTAACCTGTGGGGGGCGGGCAGGGGCCACGTACGTTTACATTTACATTTATCCATTTAGCAGACGCTTTTATCCAAAGCGACTTACAAATGAGGACAAGGAAGCAATTTACACAACTATAAGAGCAACAATGAATAAGTGCTATAGGCAAGTTTCAGGTCTGTAAAGTCTAAGAAGGAAAGCATTAGTATTTTTATTTATTTATAAAAAAATTTGGGAGTACAGTTAGTGGTATAGCCAGAGAGGCAATTGCAGATTAGGAAGGGAAGTGGAGACTAAATAGTTGAGTTTTTAGTCGTTTCTTGAAGACAGCGAGTGACTCTGTCGTTCTGATGCAGTTAGGGAGTTCATTCCACCAACTGGGCAGATTGAATGCGAGAGTTCGGGAAAGTGATTTCTTCCCTCTTTGGGATGGAACCACGAGGCGACGTTCATTCACTGAATGCAAGTTTCTGGAGGGCACATACATCTGCAGAAGTGAGAGCTGATAAGAAGGAGCAAAGCCAGAAGTCGCTTTGTAGGCAAACATCAGAGCTTTGAATTTGATGCGAGCAGCAACTGGCAGCCAGTGCAAACGGATGAGCAGCGGAGTGACATGTGCTCTTTTAGGTTCATTAAAGACCACTGGTGCTGCTGCGTTCTGGAGCAGCTGAAGAGGCTTGATAGAGTCAGCTGGCAGCCCCGCTAGTAGAGAGTTGCAGTAATCCAGTTTAGAGAGAACAAGAGCTTGAACAAGGAGTTGAGCTGCATGTTCAGATAGGAAGGGTCGGACTTTTCTGATGTTATAGAGTGCGAATCTGCAGGATCGAGCAGTTCTAGAGATCTGGTCAGAGAAGTTTAGTTGGTCATCAATCGTTACTCCAAGGCTTTTCACCATTTTGGATGCAGTAATGGTTGCCCCATCCATCTGGATTGAAAAGTTAGGGTGTAGAGTCGGGTTGGCAGAAACTTCAAGCATTTCAGTTTTTGCGAGGTTCAGCTGAAGATGATGATCTTTCATCCAGTGTGAAATGTCCGACAGGCAGGCTGAGATGCGAGCTGGAACCGAGGGATCATCAGGATGAAAAGAGAGAGAGAGCACATTTTAGTTTAGAAGCACATTTTAACATAAATATCATAAAATACTTAAAACATTATTCAAAGCCATTTGTTTTCATGCATCACTTTGCAGTCTTCATAAACAAGATAATTAAATAACTTAAACTCAAAATAATCTTCCTTGTTCATTTATTTGACAAGTAACGTTATACTGGTGTAGGAGAACACATCTCTAACATTCAAGTACATCAGGGCACATTGCTGCACCTGTAAACTTTAACAGGCCTACAGTTGAAGTCAATGTATTTTGCCCTCCCATTTTTAGTGTTTTTTAAAATGTTTAACATTTTTAGTGTTTCCTAAAAAATATATTATTTTGGAGTCATAATAAGTCGTATTTCTAATTGTTTATTTCGTGAATAAAAGCCGTTTTTAATTTAAATTAAAATAAGGTCAGGATTATTAGCCTCCTTAAGAAATATTTACTATATATTTTTGATTTACACAACAAATCAGTTGCAAAATCATTTGACTAATTATTTTAACTTTCGTAATTAACTGATTAAGTCTAAATTACACTTTAATCTGAATAAAAAACTATAAAATACTTAAAGGGACTTTGTCTGAATACAGCTGTCTTGCAAAATAACTAGTGAAATGTTCTGCACTGACTGTCAGCATGGGGAAGATAAAAAAGTAGATATTAGAAATGAGTCAGTTAAAGTATTGTGTTTAAAAATGTGTTGTACATAAATCCTGTGTTGAAGACGGAAATCAAAAATGAATAAGGGCAAAACTAAAACGAGTTGAATACGATTTACATGAGCGTGACTGAAGACTACATT
The DNA here is from genome assembly GCF_052040795.2 of Danio rerio. Classification (NCBI taxonomy): domain Eukaryota; kingdom Metazoa; phylum Chordata; class Actinopteri; order Cypriniformes; family Danionidae; genus Danio; species Danio rerio. Next base: position 71,324,860 of record NC_141024.2, on the reverse strand, counting down.
TGATCAATGTCTTACATCTGTTCTGTGGTACTTTGTTAATTCAAGACTGCATTTCCTAACGTGAAACTATGTACACTAGATTTCTGATTAATAATGGTCTCTGCATAGCCGAGGACTTCCTATATTAACAGTGTTAAAATCGCTACTGAAAACCGAAGTCTAATATCATCAACAGTGGACATTTTGATAGTGTTTCACAACATAATCATGACTGAAGTTGAATCTTTTTATTACCTGAGTCAATTTGGGCGTCAACTTCTGACAAATGCGGGGAACTGATGCGCGCAGCACCATCACAGAGAGAGCCAAAACAGTGGGAGCGACACCTAAAGCACGCGAGAGAGGCTCTGCCTTTGAGCCCTCAAATGTGTCATTAAGTTTAATGTTTCCCCCTCACAGGCAACTTTTGTAAAGACAGTTGCTGTGTCAGAATCCTTGCTTGTAAAATACGCTTTAGAATGCTTAGTTTAAGCAAATTGTATGAAAGTGATCACGCGCCGTGATCTGAAGAGCGTCGCTTTGCTTTCGCTTACCGAAAACCAGGCTGAATGCGATGTACTGCGTGCGTTGCGTGCGTCTGTTCCCTAGCGACAATAACAAACGCCTGATAATGCCTGTCCGTATTCCTTAAAGTTGTTTAGTATTAAATGTTTAGTGACGCTGTGACACAACGCGTGTGCCTTTTCTCATGCACCCCTTTGATGCTGCTTACGTTTTTGCTGCAGCACCGAAATTAGGCACCGAAATTCATACGCTGATTTAATACCGGTTACCAAGGGTTTCGGTACCCAACCCTAATTAAAACAGGATTTTCTAAAGGCACAATGAGAAAAGTTTTGCAATAAAAAGATGCCTTTGTTGCAATTGAATAATTGCTGCTGTTTCTTAGTTAGAGAGCCCCTATTATGCATTATTAAAAGGTCATAATTTGGTTTTGGGGGTCTCCAACAACAGGCTGATATGTTTAATGGAGGCCAGCTAGTAAGTGTTGTGCAGGTAAACCTCACTCCTCTGACATCTTTAGCCCCCTTGTTAGAGCAACCGACTCCCATGTGTAAGGTTGCCGGATCGATACCAGCTCGAAGCGGATTGGGTGGCGTAGGACTGGTGGGGTTATTTTGGTGGCGTGACCCAGATGGGAGTGAGGTTTAGGGCGGTGAGTGTAACGGAGGCCAGCTAGTAACGCTAGAGGCTTTGGTCTTTAGCCTCCTTGTTAGGGCAGCCGACTCCCCTGCGGAAGGTTGCCGGTTTGATACCAATTAAATATCCCAACGACTCCCTTATAATTTGTCCAGCGTTTCATTTATTCCCAAACCCCTTCTTAGCAGGATGCTCATCTGCGTTCAGCGTGAGCTTATCAACAAGTATTCAGAGTGCAGAGTGTATGTGTGAGCCCATTGCAGGGGTGCATTAAAACAACATAGTTTAACACTAGCATATTACTCTATCGTAACCATGACACACATTCAGTATTAATCCACATAGTGGCAAAAGCTGAACTCTTTCAAATCTTGTCCACAGCACTTGTGTAGGAACAGCTGATGGTGGCCATAGCAAAGACGAACGGCAGTAGATCGCGAGCTTACAAACACATTTATATCCGTAAAAAAATCGACTCGCGACGCGTTTTCAACATGGCATTAGACGCGATTTGAGAATATAAAGAGTTAACCAGATACAGTACAAGCCGTTACAAGTAACAAAACACAATTAAGCTCATCATTTGCAATCTAGAGAAAACAAGGAGGCAGCCATTTTAATCGCACTTACTTACTCTTGTGAAATGGAGGAAGAAACTGATCCATGAACTGAAGTTTCTGTCAAGCTCTGACAAAGTCCCAGTCTTTTCTGATCCTTCCTTAACAAACGGCCGACGAATTCCCCGTTGTAAGCGTGTAGGTTGCTAAAGCACCCATCAGAAAAATGACAGGAACAGCACAAGGCTGGGCTATAATGCTGAGGTGTTTTTGTAAAAATAAACCTCAACCACTGACTCTTTACAGTTTTATCTTTGGGTCGGAAAAATAACACTTTCCCTCACACGTCAGAGCACAGCATCTTTGCGACATGATTCAACTGGGATCTGCTACAGTGTCTGTCTTCTTTTTGTTGCTACAGTGTTTGTGGGCGGAGCCAGGGGTTTCAATTTGTGCTGGGCGGGGCTTGAGTTCTGTATCGACGTCACGCTGGCACAGCTAAAGACTCGTTACGAACCACTATGAGTCAGCTCTTTTATAGATGAATCAATAATTTTACACATGGCACACTTTCAGAATTAAGCTGTGTTACTGCATGGAAGGTCATTTTCAGCTCACATTCATTGTTTTGTTGTTGTCTTTCTCTTGTATTTGAAGTATTTCACATGTCATGCATTTGTGTGTTTTAGACGTCTGTGAACTCCATCCAAGTGACTTTCAGCTGTGGCAACAAGATGAATATCGGAAACGAAGAGGGACCAAATAAAATACACTATGCATTTGACGACAGTAAAAAAATTGTCGCTGCAACATTGTGGCCGAATAAAGATCAAAGCAAACTTGGGGGTTTGGAATTTGAGTTTGATAAAGAGAATACGATTTCTTGTAAATGCGACCAACTGGGTGATGAGGTGAGTGTGGATGTGAAGTCAGGAACCTGTTATGGTATTACAGGCCGAAGTGACGGCAGTAAAATTATTGCACTGGGTCTCTACTTCATTTAGACCCAGTTATAAATCTACTACACACATCTACATTAATCAATCATTAGATTTAGTTTTGAAATATTAATCCGCATGTAATCATTAGGGCTGTCAAAATGTTTCTTAGAAGCACCAGGATGCAGAAACGGATGCGGGATTATTATTTACTGTGGGTTATTTGCTCTAAACGCTCCTGTTGTCCTCTGTGCTTGTACTTGAAGTTGTTTGATACATTAGAGAAGTGTTTTATTTAAGTGGGTCAAATCAAAGGTACAATCCAGCTTGTCTTGTGTTGTGAAGTAAAATTTAAATATGTGTATGGAAAGCATTACTGCATTGTGATTTAACGTGATATCTCACTGAACCAAATCAATGATATGATAATCGTAACGGAACCGGAGTAGGTTCACAATAAAAATAACAAATGTCAAATTAAACATATAATCAAGTGTGTGAGTCGATCAGTAAATTGGTGGTTGTATTTTGGGATATACAGGGTCTGTATTTTTTCTTTAATCTGTCCTTTGCACATTGGGGAAGGATGAAAAAAATTCTGAACTTGATAATAAAGAATTGATTTTAAAAAGCACGATGGTCTCTCTCTTACATGCTTTAACTCTTTCACTGGCAGCATTTTTTAAGTTGCCTCATATTATATAGCAACGTAAATAACCTCTGCTTTTAAACAAAGAAACAAAAATATGTAATTTTTTCTATATTCATTCATTTTCCTTCGGCTTAGTCCCTTTATTCATCAGAGGTTGCCACAGCAGAATGAACCACCAACATATCCAGCATATGTTTTACACAGCGGATGCCCTTCCAGCTGCAACCCAGTACTGGGAAACATCCATACACACTCTTTTCCACTCATACACTACAGTCCAATTTAGTTTATTCCAATGGTCTCAAAGTCAATTCCCAAAGGGCCGCAGCTCTGCATAGTTTAGCTCCAACTCACACCTGCTTAATAGTCTCTAGTAATCTTGAACATCGTAATTAGTTGCATTAGCTGGGTTTGATTAGGGTTGGAGTAAAACTGTGCAGAGCTTGGGTGGATCTATCCTGAAGTATCGATATTTTCAATACAGGGAATGTATTGAGTATGTAGAAGTATCTTTTCTGGGGTTTTTTTCTTACTGAGTGTTCAGAGATTTTAGGATATCTAAATTATTATAGCGCAGCATATTATATAAATATTTACTTAAATAGGAACACGAATGGGAACTATTCTATTCTTCCACTGTATCTCCGCTAATAGGTCAGCGTTAGCTCACGGCACAGTTGTACAGACACCACATTGAGGAGAAAGTAGTTTTCCCGAAACCAAGACACAATAATTTGGTGGAGAAATCATGAGCAAACATTCCCTGGAAATATGGAAACCTTTTTTATTTCTCTTTCGGCTTCCCTGTGACACTTCTGCTAGTTGCCTACATCGAACTATCTCCACATCCCCTGTTTTGCGATATTATGTCTATGTTTTTATGTGCTTGTTGCTGTTTTTTTTTTTACCCCTGATCTCACACTGCCCTACTTTAAGGACAGACTGAGAGGGGCTTTTTTCACGTCCCTTATCTTATTTAGTTTTCTAAAAGCTACCTCTCATCTTCCCCTGAATTGTGTGATGTTGGTCAAAGCAAAGAAGAATGTGTAAAAGTAACAGAATATTAAAGATTGAGCAGCTGAGTTCATACAAAAATGCATCTCCTCTGTTTCGTTGAATACCCGACAGTAATATTATTACTACAAGCAGGGGAGTTCTCGAGATCTACCTGTGCTCAAACTCCCCTCTCGCTTTGCAAACGGGAGGGAGCCCCGGGCTCAAGGATCTTATGAGCTCAGGGCTCTCTCTTGGTACAGCATGCCAAACAAGCTTAATAATCAATCATCAGCTGAGTGTGAACTTGAAATTTTTAATTATTTCCAAACTGCTGAGCCTGACATTGTCCCTGGTCTAATTACTGCCACACCTGTTTGCAATCAGGCTTATATATCACTGCCTGACAAAATCAAGTAGACCAAAAGATTCTTAAAGCTAGACATCATGTCGAGATCCAAAGAAATTCAATAACAAATGAGACTGATAAAATAACTGACTGTAATTCTATCTTTCTGGAAAAGCCATTTCTAAAGCTTTGGGACTGCAGTGAAATACAGTGAGAGCCATTATCTACAAATGGTTAAAAACAGTGGAGAACCTTCCCAGGAATGGCTGGCCAACCACAATTATCCAAAGAGCACAGCGGCAACTCATCCAAGAGTCCCAAAAAAGACTTCACAACAACATCAGAACTGCAGGCCTCAGTTACGGTGAGTGTTCATGACTCCACCATAAGAAAGAGACTGGGCAAAAATAGTTCCCAGACTAAACCACTGCTGAGCAAAATGAACAGAAAGGCTTGTCTAGGTTTTGCCAGAAGACATCTTGATGGTCCCCAAGACTTATAAAAATATACTTTTGAACTTTCTGGAAGGTGTGTGTAAAAGGTAAAAAAAAATAATAATAAAAGGTGATAGCAATGTAGGGATACCTACAGTTTTAACCGAAAAATGACCAGTCTGTCAGATCAAGAAGATCCGGAGTCAGAGATTCATCTAAAAAGACCATTTACTGAAGAAAGTTTTCAGTCAGCAGAAGCCAGCCTCAACACTCAAGTTCGTAGGCCGCTCTGCTTACAATTTCAAAACATCATCAATTATACTCTCACATAACGTCATTAACTGTGTCATACATATAGGTGTTTTATCCTGATTGGTTGAAACACAGATAGACTTAAGAAAATTTCCACGAGGGTGCGTGCGTATAATTATAAATGATATCTAAATATCTCAAGCATACAAATGTCAGACAGCCACTATGCTGTTTAGAGCTGACCCTAGACCTGTAAAAGGATCCACATTCAAATAGAACACACACTCAAAGTACAATCTGTTTCTTACCCAAGGCTGAGTGTACTATCATCTGTCTTTACCAGAGCTGGTTAAAAACCGGTATAATCTGCTTCCAAACGGGCAGCTTACATACAAAGGAATAAACTTTAAAAGATTTAACTCTTAAAATGGCAAATATCACTTTAGACATAATTACCCTGCTGAAAAATCCAGCTTAAACCAGCCTTGGATGGCTAGCTGGTTTTAGCTGGTCGACCAGGCTGGTTTTAGAGGGGTTTTGGCCATTTCCAGGCTGGTTTCCAGCCATTTCCAGCCTGGTCTTAGCTGGTCAGGCTGGGAGATGACCAGCTAAAACCAGCCTAGTCAGGCTGGGAGCCCAGCTAAAACCAGCTATGTCCAGCTGGAAAATGTCATTTTCCAGCCTGACCAGCTAAAACCAGGCTGGAAATGGTTGGATACCAGTCTGGAAATGGCCAAATCCCCTCTAATACCAGGCTGGTCAACCAGCGAACCATCCTAGGCTGGTTTAGGCTGGATTGTTCAGCAGGGTAACATGGCAAATAACAATATGAACAGTTGTTTCTAATTCTTTAAGTCCAGGTCCACTCAAGTGGTCTCCATGACCTCTGACCTAGCTGGGTGGATCCTGTGGAGACAAATCAATTGGCCTACAGAAAGGCAATCACACATATATTAATCTAGTTTTCGTCTGAAGTGGGATGACACTAAGTCCATCATATAATCTGGGCTCTTAAACATTCAAGTTTAATTACATTCATAAAGACATAAGACATAACGTGTTACTCCATCCTGGAGTGGACATCCATCAGAGAATCCGCGCCATCACGATAATATGATGGTCTGGGGCTATTTTGCTGCTATAAAGCACATCAGCAAGGCCACTTCTGAATGGCTGAAGAAAAACTAAATGAAGACTTTGGAGTGGCCTAGTCAAAGTCCTGACCTGAATATAAACGAGATGCTGTGACATGACCTTAAAAAGATGGTTCATGCTCAAAAACCCTGCAATATGGCTGAAATACAACAATCCTGCAAAGAGGACCAACAACCAGGTCATAGCCCAGTACAGGGCCGTGAAAGCGTTGCTACTGGTCCACTGTGTGACTATATAAGATTCAGCTAGTACAGCATGAGCAAGAAACAAACATCTCTTGAAAGTTTCTTGCACTGTTTCAGGGAAACCAGCTCAGCGCTCATTCAGTGTTATGGTGAGTTGAATTGGTTTGTTTAGTTCATTTAGTTTGTCGCATGCATTTGTGATATAGATGTAATTTATTCAAATCTAATTCTTGTTAAAAATTGTAAACACTTGACAACACCCCACTTCCACTTTAATCAGATAAAACAGGCATATAAAATGATTGCCGTCTAGCCAAAGTCTGCATGCACACGTAAGGGTTGAAGTACAAGTGTGCCGTCTCTGAATTTTGAACTTTTAAAGCGGTTGCCTGCTCCAGTAATCAGGTGGACTAACAGAATCTTGTGGACTCATTCGGTGAGTAATGGCAATCTTACGGAAAATCTTATGGAATAATATGAATAATGGAAATTGCATGTGAATTAAGAGCTTTGCTCCTGACATGTAAACATTATATTGCCCTAACATTATTCATACATGTATAAATGTAGTCAATGACACAGAATACTTTAGTTGCCTCAAACTGTAATACAGTAAAACAATACACTTAAACCAGGGGTCGGCAACCCAAACTGTTGAAAGAGCTATTTCTGGACCAAAAAAAATAAAAAACAAATATGGCTGGAGCCGCAAAAAATATAAAGCCTTATAAGAAAGGCAACACATGCTGTATGTCTCTATATTAGCTATATTAACCTACTATAAAAATGACTAAGTTGGCTACAAATACATATGAGCCTTCATGATTAAATGTTTATTTTAATGAATGACGCACCACGTGACTACTCTGCTGTACGATGCCGTTTAACTTCAATACAATATTAATCAATTGTTTCATTGCTTTGATGAAATTAAAGAAATGCAATAAAGAAATCAGACTTTTAATGTCATTTTTATTTTGAGGATTACAAAAAACAACATCAAAATGGACTGTGCATAACGTGCCCCTTATCTGGGCAACAAACTAGTGCAATAAAACGCAGCCTACCATTTCCATTTCAAGGTCAGCTTGATTCATTCCTGGGAATGTGCTCAACAAGGAAGGGTCAATCTCCAGGGGTGTGGCAGGGAAAGACTGTGTCGTTTTTTCCCTTCGGAACTCGTAAAATCTGCTCCCAAATGCAGTTTGCATATCAACGACTGCACCTTGTAAATAATCACCATTGAGTGTGTGAGATCATGATAGGCTTCTTTGAATTCTCTCAGGGAGGGAAAGCCAGAAAGCGTGCCTCTCTGTACATCTTTGGCAAAGACAGTCAGCTTGCGCTCCATGCCCCATCACACGGTTTGTTTACAACAGCCACCTGCCTGGCATCCCGCGGTGCTGATAGATACGTGTGTCGCAGGCTATGACACTCGTTGACAGAAATGTTGAAATTAAATATTAATTCTACACACTTTTACAGCATTGGAAAACGTTACGAATGTTTGTCCTCCTATAGAAACCATATTAAAACAAAACATATATTTACCTCCCCCATCTTTTTCCATTTTCAAACATTTTTGAAAAAGGTGCAGGGAGCCACTAGGGCAGCGTTAAAGAGCCGCGGGTTGCCGACCACTGACCTAAACCTACAGTCTGACAAGTCTTATGTATGGCAAGACATGGATTTCTGTAAAGTCTGGAAGAGTAACCTCTAAATTAAATTGTTATATATATTTTTACACACTGTAAAACTATTTATTATTTCTTATATTCATTCTTATTTTTAGTATTAAGTGACTTCTTAAGTATTTTACCTTTTGTTGGTTTCAAGAGATCACACTTAGCTCATGATTTATATTCAGCTTGTTTGGCATGCTGTCCCAGGAGAGAGCCTCAATCTCAAACTCCTCCGCTGCTGAATCGAGGCGAACTACCTGAGAGTAAGACATTAGAAAAAAGATTTAGGCTTATTTATGTATAATATAGAGCACATTTGGATGGTGGGAGGAAATCAGGGAACCCGGGGGAAACCCACGCGGACATGGGGAGAACATGCAAACTCCACACAGAAATACCAAATAGCCCAGCGAGGACCCAACGCCATTGGTATACTTGCTGTGAGGCAACAGTGCTAGTCACTGGGCCACCGTGCCGCCCATTCTGAAGAAAGCTGGAAAAAGGGGAGGAGGGTTTTTTTTCTCCAGACAAAGATAGTTGTAGAAAGGAAATGAGAATATATATATATATACATACACACACACACACACACACATATATATATATATATATATAGTGACTTGGGATCCTCTGATAGGAGGATCATGATTAGCTAATGTGGACCAGCTGGGTCAATCATGAGCACATGCTCCTCTCGAAATTGGTTTAAAACTAAACTTCACTTAGTGGCTAATTTGTACGAATTTTTATGTGTTGAGTCATATGAAAATGTACGATTTTAAAAAAGGAGTCGTGGCACCAAAGCCCGCCCCTAAACCCAACCATCATTGGGTGATGAGCAAATTGTACTAAATTGTACAAATTAAATTGTACGAATACGAATTAGCCACTAAATCAAAAAGCTACGAATTGCCGTGACATTGCGCTGATAGTTTTCCTATGTGATATTGTCAACTGAGTAATCTTTGCCTTGATGCTACATCTAAAAAACTTACATGCTCAGTTCTGCTCCACTGGCCAGTTTAAAAGTCTAAAGCAGGGGTGCCCAATCCTGCTCCTGGAGATCTACCTTCCTACAGATTTCAGCTCCAACCCTAATCAAACACAGCTAAACCAACTAAGTAGGATGTGGAGGAGTGCTTGGTAATTACCGACAGGTGTGTTGGATCAAGGTTTCAGCTGAACTCTGCAGGTAGGTAGATCACCAGGAACAGGATTGGGCACCCCTGGTCTAAAGGCTCGTATACACCGGGACGCTTTTTGCTTGCGTTTGTCGTCAGCATTTTATGAGACGTTTTCCGTATTCAAACCCAAGTGATTTTCGCTGGCGTCAAGCAAAAGAGTATGCAAAATCACTCCTTGACATTACATGGCGCTACACAACTTTAAGCATCCAACACCCACTTATAACACAGAAGAAGAGGAAGAGAGGAAGTTGACACGCTTGTTGTTAAAGTTACTGGCGATTTGAACAAGCATGGATGGTTCAAGCAGCAGCTCCAGCTCTAGCGATGAAGAAATGATTATTGTTCACCAGAGCAATAAGCAGCTCCACGTTCATAACGCCTCTGGGGATCTTCTTCAATGTGTGCTCGCATTGACAGTTTTGCGCTTGAGCGCCTCCAAGTGCTGTTTACTGTAACTTCAGCAGCTCCGTGCACATGAGCAAAAGTGCCAGTCTTATGGGTAGAGAAGGTTTAGGCGCAGTGCGTCAAAACAAAAACACGAGCATGAGGCATTTTTTTTTAAATGACGCTTTTGCGCCTGACGCTTTGCGTGTTGCTGTGCACGATCACATTGACACCCTTTATTTAGTCATGAGGCATTAAACGTTGACGAAAAACATAAGCAAAAAACGTCTCAGTGTGCACAGACCTTAATTCATGATTTAACAGGATTCTTTTACCTTTTCCACATTACCCCTTGCAGGCTAGGTACTTGCAGGACTGTGGAACTTGCTTCTCACATGCTCTTGGAGCTGGCATCTCATATAAACATGTTTAAACTGCTCTTTCTCTCGTTGAAATAACTTAAAATAGGATCGAGCACTGACATCGAAATTTAGAAAATTGTTGTTCTCCAATTTTGATCTCCACCATACTAACTGTGAAAGCTGAATCTTATTTCAGGTGTTACTCTGTGGGACAGGAAATCAATGAATGACAATTTGGACACCCATCCTCAGCCCAGGACCGATTTGAACTTCAGCAGCTCTGATTCTGTCTCTGACAAGTGCAATTTAATGGATATAAGTGCTTCTCTGAAAGCCAGCTTCTTGGGTGGGCTTATTGAGGTGGGAGGATCTGCCAGATATCTGCGTGACACCAAATCCACAAACCAACAGTCAAAAGTAACAATGAATTACAGCGAAACAACCAGATTTGACCAGCTGATCATCAGTCAGCTGCAGAATATCACCTACCCTCAAGTGTTTGAGCAGAAAACTGCAACTCATGTGATCACGGCTGTACTGTACGGAGCCCAGGCATTCATGGTGTTCGACAGGACATTATCAACAAATGAGAATACCCAGGAGATTAAGGGAGAATTAGATGTAATGATCAAAAAGATCCCCTTTTTTTCCATTGAGGGAAAAGGATCTGTATAGATGACAGATAGTGACAAGGACAAAGCCGAGAAGATATCCTGCACTTTTCATGGGGACTTCCATCTTGCGCAAAACCCCACCTCATACATGGAGGCCCTGGATACATACCAGAAGCTGCCCACACTACTGAAGGAGAATTCTCAGAATGCAGTTCCAATTAAAGTCTGGCTGTATCCCCTTTGCTTACTAAATAATAATGTAGCCAAGCTGGAGAGATAAATCCGCTCAAGTCTGATTTCCAACACTGTAGAAATAATTGAGAATCTGAATGAATTCTACAGGGTTTCCAGTGACCTGTCCAAAAATACACTCACAAATGATTTCAGTGACATCCAAGAGAGACTTAGCTCATTTCAGGAGTCAGTTGGCATCTACAAGATGGTGTTCCAGAAAGCAGTGGCCAGGGTCTTGCCTGATATTTGAGGGAGGCTAAAGGAGGAGGAATCCCTTGCAGATATCCTGAAGATCCACCATTACTCCCCTTTAAATGCAGGGAAGCTAAACCAGTGGTTAAAGGATGAAAATTCTGAACTTCACCTCCTGAGTTCATATATAGAGATGCTTGATGGGATCAAACTTGAAGATTCAGATGGTCTCAGCACCATCCTTAGTAATCCTGATGTTGATGTTGTGGTTTGCTTGACCATCACATCTTTGAGCTATGAAGACCCTGATCTCAACAAACAGGAGGAGTTTCTGAAATCTGACCGGTTTAACAAACTAGATGAAGGAAACTACCTTAAAGCAGTGGAACCTGTCAGAAAGTGGTTTAACAATCCTGATGCCATCAGACAGATGAGAGAGAGCTTAACTCAATTCAGGAGTTTTTCAGAGGCTAATAAAAATTAAAACAGAATGTGCTTCTTTGTTTCTGCTATCTCAGATCACTCCAATCCAGTCACTTCCATCTATCTGTATGAAAAAGGAGAACTGAAAAACACAAAGTTTCAGTTGCCATCCAAACCACCTCCACCAATAGTGAAGGATGTCCAGAACCAAACTGTGTCTCTGAAACTGCAGAAGTTCCCAACTGGAGTTACAGTGAAGTACAGAGTCGAGTACAAGGAGTCAAACGCTGATTCTGCTGCTGAAGAAAATTGGCTTGTCATAAGTGAAGTTTATGTATAAACAAATTTCGAGAGGATCACGTGCTTATGATTGCTAGCAGCTGACCCGCATTATCCAATTCACTACTATCCAATCAGATGACTCCTAAACTATTATAAATACCCTGGGGTTTATTCCATTGCTATCTTCGTTTTGAAGAGGCAGCTTCACCGTAGCTAGCTCCGTTGAAGAACCTACTCTAAACCAGCATGGACAACCAAAGCATCTACAAGCTATCACCTACCAGCTATCACCTACCAGCTACAATCTACCAGCTACCATCTTCAAATTACCAGCTATAATCTACAAGCTACTAGCTATAATTTACAAGCTACAATCTACAGCAGCAACAACAACTGCAGCAACAACAACTGCAGCAACAACAACTGCAGCAACAACAACAACTACTACTTCAAAACAACTCCAACAATTGCATCAACGACTTCAACAAACATCAAACCTTCCACTTCAACGCATCCGCTGTGTCTTCAACCCTATTCTCCAGCAAATGACAGCCAAAAACTCCAAAGCCATTGCAATGAAACTGAACCATTACCTTTTTCCTAGCGGTGCACATGCTATGCACATGAAGGGAAGCTTTGCAAAATAACTTTACCAAACATTTAGACTAAAACATTTATAAATCTTTTGAATAACAAGACTAGTGTAAACAATGATTTTAACTAAAGATACTCGCCTCTTGCCCGTCCACTGATCCATAACATCTAACAGCTTGTTTGCCGGAATGTTCAGCAAGCAACAGCTCAAGCCATAAACAATGGTGAACTTGATCAACAAAATGGCCGCCGGGCTTTTTCACCTTTGGCACGCTTGACTGGCTCTCCTTCAAGCCAATAGCTGTAAGGAGAAGCTTCACCACCCAATAAGCTCTCTGGAGAAGGTCCTGCCCTCTCTCTTGACTCTGTTGCAAGTCTTATGAATGAATTTTGACCAGACAAGCTTGTGAATGAAGTTAAGATACCAACAAATGTTATTCATGGATTAAAGTAAAGCCAATTACTAACATTCCATTCACAGTTTTACTAAATGGTGACATCGCCCTTGAAGTCTTATAGAGTTCAGAGTTTGATGTTAGCAATTAAAAAAAAAAATAAAATAATAATAAATAATAATAATAAATAAATAAATAAATAAATAAATAAATAAATAAATAAATTATACACAGAGCACTGGGGTCCAATTACACTAGACCAGTGACTCATTTATTCATACACTAGTGTCTTACGTAAGCTTATAATGGCAAGTCAGTTGGATGTGAAACAGCAACAAACAACTTCCTGATTGGCTGCTATGAATAGGAGGACATTTCTGACAACGGAACTTCAATAAACACTTCCAGGACCACCAGACAAACCATACCCCTTATCCTCAGCTCTCCATCCAGTTGCCATTCTGTGGGGGGATGAATGCTCACCTCTACCATCCTTGCACGTAGCGACATCAAGCTATCAGACCATGCATTAATAAAAAGACCATGACATTTGGCTGCAGAACCTGACCCTCATCCAACCCATTACATTTTATATGCTCTTCAAATACAATCACACTCTACATAAAGGATGCATTTCCACTCACATAGCTCACATCCACGATGCCATATTTCTCAAATTGCTTGAATTGCATTGTCACCCTGATACTAACTTCTGATTTCTGATTTCAGATCTAACCCAAGGATCTAACCCGGGCGTTCCAGCTCTCCCTTCCTTAACCTTATTCTGCTCCAATCTACAATCTGCGACTACCGAACCTGCAACAGTGAATTCGTTAATCAAAAAGAATCGATAATAAACTCATGATAGTACTATTCTTGCCCCACTGTTCAGCGTTCGTGTATTAGTCCTATTGACATTGCGACTTGAGAATTCTCTAGCAAAAACCCTTGATTATTGGTCTCCGCTCCTCACAATTCTATATTCCTAGCATTAACAGCACCATTCCATCAGACGAATACTCGCTGAATTATCATGATATAGACCAAGCAATTTCGCTCATCAGTTAGCCGGCCGCAGTGCTTGGCTTGCAAAAATAGACATTTCATCCGCCTTTAAAATCATGCCAATTCACCCAGACTTCTGGCACCTTTTTGGCATTCATTGGCGCTCACAATTTTACTTTGCAGTCCGATAAACTTTCGGCTGCAAAAGTAGTCCTAAAATTTTCGATATGCTTAAGAAGCATTATGCTGGATTTTATCTAATAACTACGAAATCCCGCATATCATCCATCTCCTGAATGATTTTCTCCTTATTTCCCTACCTTCTCACCCCCAGCTAAACACCTATCGATCACCCAAAGGTTTTCGAAAATCTAGGCATCCCCCTCGCAGAGGAGAAACAGCCGGTCCCAGCACTTCCATAGAATTTCTGGGCATCAACTTAGATTTGAATAAATTTCAAGCATCCCTTCCCAAAGAAAAGATTGACCGTATAATCTCTTTATCTCAAATTTTCCTCGAGAAACCATCATGCACCAAACGCGAACTGCTATCTATTCTCGCGCATTTCAATTTCGCGATGCGCATAATTCCCCAAGGCCGCCCGTTTATTACTCACCTCCTTCAGCTCTCCACCTCGGTCCCCGGTTTAGAAGATACCATATATCTTTCTAAACCCAGTCGCAATGAACTCAGCTTATGGATCTCCTTCCTTAAGCAATGGAACGGCTGTTCCTTTTTCTATAGCGACCTAATTTCTTCCCCGGTGGATATAAATTTATTCACTGACTCTGCCCCCTCAGTCGGGTTCGGCGACTTTTACCAAGGTCACTGGTTTACTTCAACGTGGCCCGCAGATGCTCAGTCTACCCAGAAATCAGCAATCATCTGCGCTTTCGAACTATACCCCATAGTCGCAGCAGCACTTTTATGGGTAGATGAATGGTCCGCCTCTAGCATTCTCGTTCATTGCGACAACGAAGCCACCGTTTATTGCATTAATAAAGGACGCTCGCACGCACTTCCAATTATGCCCTTACTAAGACGCCTCGTTTGGACGGCAGCCAAAAGCAATTCATTATGACTGCTAGACATGTTCCAGTTTGCAAAAAATCAAATTGCTGATTCTCTCTCTCACTTTCTTTTCCAGAAATTTCGGCTCTTGGTACCGGAAGCAGACCAGCATCCAACACCTGTTCCACTCTATTCACAAATGATATTGCCATAAAACTTCCATATCTCTGATCCTTTACGCTGTCGCACCAAGGACCCTTGAGTCATATTCAGAAATGGCTATCACATCCAATTTCAATCCCGCAATACACCCCACTATATCTGATCTAACATTGCTGAATGCTGAAACACTCGCCTTTTTCATTAAGCAAAGCAAAACAGATCAGATAAGCAAAGGGCATTTTATTTTATTTACATTTTTAACATATTTTCCCCCACTCAGCCATTCCAAACTCTCCTAGCTTTCTCCATTCAGGAGAGCAAAAGAGTCTGACCCACATGCCCCACTTTTTACTGATGACGCTAACCGTCCAGTAACCCGTTTTTTTTTTTTTGGTTTCAAAAACATCTGAAAGAAGTCCTTCGCCTTTCGGGCTTTTCCCCCGAATTGTATTCCAGCCATTCATTTAGAATTGGCGCAGCCACCACAGCAGCTCACAAAGGTCTATCCCCACACCAATCCAGACCCTAGGCCGCTGGTCCTCCGATGCCTTCAAAGCTTACATTCGCCTCAGCCGATCCCACCTCAAGACAGCCCAGCTAGCCCTAATCAGCTAAATTCCAAACTCCAACTAGGGGTACGAGCTCGACCCTAAGTAGGCTGGAGTACGTGTGCGTGTGTGCTTGCGTATGGGTGCGCATGGAATGTGTGTGATTGCTCGCGCAAAGACAGCGTGCGTTTGCACACATACACATGCATGTTGCACGCAGATATGCATGGGTACAGGTGTACGTCTAAGTATGCATATGTGCGTGCAAACAATGAGTATGTGAACATAGGGGCACTACATGTTGTGCAGGTTGCATGTATGCTCTTAACTTTCCTTTCAAACCTACTATGCTCCTTCCCTCACCATGCTCTGACCCCCGCAGGGGTTCAATCCGAATTCGACTCTCGCGAGTCACCCCTAGCCCATCCCCGGCCACCCCTTCACTACCACCCCCAGTAAGAGCCTGCACTACCCCCTCCCTCTTCCCGACTCTTACTGCCCCCCCCCCCCCCATAGCTCTGACCCCCGCAGGGGTCGCGCTGAGCTTCGACTCTCGCAAGAGTCACCATTTGCGCCCCACCCAGGCCATTAGAAATGGTATGTATGCGCATGTTATACGCATACATCCGATGTATACCTGTTCCGATGCGTGTGCATGCACATGCCGAAACAGGAATAGACGCACGTGCATGCTCACGCACGCAGGTTATCCCCACTCTCCTTTTCTTCCTTTGGCGTCGAGTTCCTCCGCCCTCTCTTTTCTTCCTTTCTCATAGGCCATCAATCCTCAGCTCTAACTCCCGCAGGAGTGACTAAAACGAGCTTCGACTCTCGCAAGAGTCCCGCCCCGGCCACCCCCTGCTGCAGTCTCCACCGCCCCCTCCCTTTCCCAGACTTCAGCAGGGGAAATGCCCACAGCAGCTCTGACCCCCGCAGGGGTCGCTCCGAGCTTCGACTCTCGCAAGAGTCAATCACCACCCACGCCCGGCCCTTACCATGTAATAACCATATATATTCATATATATTTATATATGCATATATACTTCTATATTCTCCTTTTCTTCTTTCTGGCGTTGAGATTCTCCGCCTGGCAATTATTTGCCCCTTCTTTCTTCCTTACAGCGTGAGTGCTTCCGCTACTTTTACCCTTCTCTGATCTTCCCCCTTATCTCCTTACCCTCCTATTTCCTCAATTCTTTTCCAGCGTTGAGTCCTCCGCTAACTGTCTTTCTTTCAGCGTCACTCTTTCGCTATGTTCTTCCTTACGCATAGGCCCTCAATCCTCAGCTCTAGCCCCCGCAGGGGCGACTAAAACGAGCTTCAACTCCCGCAGGAGTTCAGGCCCTGGCCACCTCCCACCCTCTCATGCAAGAGTCTCCACCGCCCAAATCTTCCCGACTCTTGCTTGAGCAAACTAACCCCAGCTCCCACCCCCGCAGGGGTGTATATATTTGAGCCTTGACTCCCGCGGAGTCTATCCAGCCCTGCCCCCACCCCGCCTAAGCTCTAGCAGCCTACTTTGCTCTGCTCCCTTAGAAGCTTCTCTTCCTAAGCTATCAAACGCTATATCCAGCAGCCGGATATGGCTTGTTACACCTGCTTTTTGGGGGGGCTCTTCAATACGCGGCTGCTGTCCCGAGCTATTCAAAGGCATTTTTGGGGAGTTCCCGAGATCTACCTGAGCTCAAACTCCCCTCCCGCTTTGCAACGGGAGGGAGTCCTGGGCTCGAGGATCTCATGAGCTCAGGGCTCTCTCCCGGGACAGCATGCCAAACAAGCTTATAATTAATCATCAGCTAAGTGTGAACTCTTGAAGTGAAGTTTATGTATAAACAAATTTCGAGAGGATCACGTGCTTATGATTGCTAGCAGCTGACCCGCATTATCCAATTCACTACTATCCAATCAGATGACTCCTAAACTATTATAAATACCCTGGGGTTTATTCCATTGCTATCTTCGTTTTGAAGAGTCCCCCCTTCCTCCCCTACGCCTCCTTCTTAGACGGGTGACACGGTGGCCCAGTGCCTAGCACTGTCGCCTCACAGCAAGAATGTCTCTGGTTCCTGGCTCTACCAAAACTAGCAGACATTTCTGTGCGGAGTTTTGCACTTCTCCCCGTGCTCACGTGGGTTTCCCCCGGGTTCCCCGGTTTCCTCCCACCACCCAAAAACATGCAATTAAGCCAATTGAACAAGCCAAATTGTCAACATAGACACGCTCCTTGTTAGTAATTAGTTTCAAGAGCATTCACTTGCTACAGCAGGGGAGTTCCCGAGATCTACCTGAGCTCAAACTCCCCTCCCGCTTTGCAACGGGAGGGAGTCCTGGGCTCGAGGATCTCATGAGCTCAGGGCTCTCTCCCGGGACAGCATGCCAAACAAGCTTATAATTAATCATCAGCTAAGTGTGAACTCTTGAAACACATCTGATGAAGACTTTACTCTGACTGGATTGGAGCCTGAAAAGTCGTACTTGATCCGCTACAGGACAGTGGGTGAAGTGGGAGTGAGTGATACCATCGGCACAATGCCATCTTCAGGTCAGTGTCATCTGCATAAATTAATTTTACTATTTTTGCATTAAGAAAACCTATAACCCATCACTGACAATGATATTCTGCTGCTGTGTGAGCATGATATTTTCTTCTTTTAGCACATCCTTTGATTGTTGGTTTGCCAATAGGTCCAGTGTTCACCATTTTGACGAATTGTGGCAACCTTAAGGAAATAAGCATCACACACGGTGAGGTGTGTAAAGATTGATTTCATTCAACGTTATCACTGTCGAGTCTAATTTCATATATTTGGAGGAAAATGTACTAACAGCATTTGCAAACACCTCTTTAGAGGAAAGAAATTCAAAGGATTGTCTAAAGGCACAAAGGGAAAGATTTGCAATAAAAATATGCCTCGAGTGCATCTTTTTAAATGTGTTTTTATTGTAATATTATGCAAAAAAATAGAAGAACATGGAAGAAAAAGAGACAGCCTTATTTCAGAATGGATTAAACTAATTTATTTTCTTTTAACATTCTACACACAATACCCATAATAACAATGTGAAAAAATATGGTGTACAGCCATTTTCAGACCTCTCAAGAGATGTTCAATAGAATTTAGGTCTGGGCCACTCAGGGACATTCACCGAGTTGTTGTGAAGCCACGCCATTGATATTTTGGCGGTGTGCTTTGGGACATTGTCCTGCTGGAAGATGAACTGTCGCCCCAGCCTGAGGTCAAGAGCACTCTGAAGCAGGTCTTCATTCAGGATGTCTCTGTACATTGCTGCATTCGTCTTTCCCTCTATCCTGACTAGCCTTCCAGTTCCTGCTGCTGAAAAACATCCCCACAGCATGATGCTGCCACCACCATGTTTCACTGTAGGGGTGGTATTAGCCTGTCAATGAGTGCTGCCTGGTTTTCTCTAAACATAACACCTGGCATTCACTCCAAAGAGTTTAATTTTAGTCTCATCAGAGCAGAGAGTTTTGTTTCTTATGGTCTGAGAGTCCTTTAGATGCCTTTTGGCAAACTCCAGGTGGGGAGTGACTTCCGTCTGGCCATTCTACCATACAGGCCTGATTGGTGGATTGCTGCACAGATGGTTGTCCTTCTGTAAGGTTCTACTCTCTCCACAGAAGAATGCTGGAGCTCAGACTGAGTGACCATCGGGTTATTGATCACCTCCCTGACTAAGGCCCTTCTCCCCCGATAACTCAGCTTAGTCGGCCGGCCAGCTCTAGGAAGAGTCCTGGTTTGTGCTTTGATATAAACTGTCAACCCTGGGACCTTATATAGACAGATTTATGCCTCTTCAAATCATGTCTAATCAACTGAATTGAGCACAGGTGAACTCCAATGAAGCTGCTGAAAAATCTCAAGAATGATCAGTGGAAACTGAATGTACCTGAGCTCAATTTAGAGCTTCACGCCAAAGGCTGTAAATACTGATGTACATGTGATTTTTCAGGTTTTTTATTTTTAATAAATTTGCAACAACTTCAAAAACTCTTTTTTCTCATTGTCATTATGGGGGATTGTGTGTAGAATGTTGAGGAAATAAATCAATTTAATAAATTTTGGGAAAAGGCTGTAACCAAAAAAACAAAATGTGAAAAAAAAGTGAAGCGCTATGAATACTTTCCGGATGCACTATATATATATATATATATATATATATATATATATATATATATATATATATATATATATATATATATATATATCAGGGGTTTAACGATATTACAAACCGAACCAAAATATCGTGATACACCAACCACAATACGTATTGCGAAACTCTCGTGGCATACCGCGGTACTCTCATGCCCCCTGCCCATTGTTGAGGTTGATGTCACTGTCTCTTAATTGAACACATCTTTATTTTATCACATTTGATTAAATTGTATTAGTAATGCTGAGTTTTTGTTCTAAATATAATTTTCTAAAGTTATTATTTTCCAAGTGCATGTCATGTGACTTGAGTGAGCATCACACTCACACTACTGTATAGCCAGGATGACTGCTTCACATAGTATTGAGATTGCAGATCCCCCAGACACATTTAAGTAGCCTGTGTGGGAACATTTTGGTTTTCCAGTGGAGTACAAGAATGGAATTTGTGTCGTAGACAGCGCACGCCTATCTGTCGTAAATGTTTTACGAAACTTATAAGGAATAACATTTAAAAAGTGTGCTGATTTCACAATGTGACAACACTGACAACAAAACTGCCAACAAAAGTGATTAATGTACAAAAGTGAAATCAGAATAATGCCCAAATATATACAAAAAAGAGAAATATTTACACCAATAAAATAATTTAATTGTAGAGGCTAAGCCTATTGCTTGAAGTCCCTGAAGTCGATCGTTTCATTAGTCTCCATGACCTACTTTACGCATTCACGATACGTTTGCAAAAGAGTAGCAGAGTTCACAGGGAAATACAACGTTATTTACCCGCCCCTTGTGTCACCAATATATTGGATTTGCCCCGAAAATTGAATGGCCATTCATTGCATTGTAGCGCTACAAATACCTTGCTTTGGGCGCCGTTGTCCAGCGAATATGTAGACCATCTTTGTTAAACTCACGTCGTGCAGTGGCAGTGCTGATGAATAGTGTCGTCCGACGTCCTCCAAAGCGCAGAGCAAACACGCCACAGCAGACCCAGTATGCCGATATCTTTGTGGCCTCCATTCAGACACAACCGATTTGAATCTTCTGGTCCGGCGCAACTACCGGCGGGTCCGAGGTGCAAAGCAGCAGTTTTGACTTAATTGTAGAGGCTAAGCCTATTGCTTGAAGTCCCTGAGATGCTGTTAGACAGGCACCCAGCTGATGCACACTGTCCTCTGGCTGATGAAGTGTAAACGCAATGAACAGTCTTAAGTCTTTCGATGGATATTTATGCGTATTGCAGTTGCAAACTCCAGTAGTTCACACGTTTCCTTCCAGGTAAGTTTTCATTTGTAAACATCAAGCACTGCCACGTATCGTCACTTACGCTTCTGTACAACTATAAAAAACTGTAAGTCACTAATTTTTTCCAACAATTTTTTATTTAATTAAATTGATATTAAAAGTACTGCAGTACCTCATCTTGATGCATTTGCAGTGTGTGAGTTGTCTATACTTTTCTATCTAAAATCTATACTTTTTGTTTTAAGTCACAAAAAGAGGTTTTTCTCTCTCACACACACGCGCGCGCACGCACAAACACACCGGTTTACGAAATATGAAAGTCTTTTTCTATGCTCGAGTACAGTTTTTGTTTCCATGAATAAAAAAACAAAACAAAAACAAATGAGCAATTATCCCTAAATCTAGTTCTTTTTTCAAATTAATCAATAAAAATCCTTATTGTGAGGCTATAAAAATATGAGTCATTACAAAACAATATTTCATACAAAACAAATGATTCTTAAACTCATGATGTTTCTAAATCGATCACTGTGGTCCAGTAAACTGCATTGACTGAGTGCCGTATGACTTATGTAAGCATTATAGTATAGGCACACCAGCAAGTTCACTTCTGAATTGCTAAAGAAAAACTAAACGAAGACTTTGGAGTGGCCTAGTCAAAGTCCTGACCTGAATCCAATTGAGATGCTGTGGCGAGACCTTAAAATATGGTTCTTGCTCAACAACCCTCCAATGTGCCTGAAATACAACAATTCTAGAGTCCTAACCACCAGTTGACAGCTCTGAAAGAGATTCTTTCAGTCTACAGTGCGACTGTATAACATTAAGCTAATACAGCATGAGTGAGAAACAAACATCTCTTGAAAGTTTCTTGCATTGTGTCAGGGAAATGAGCTCAGTGCTCACATTGATGGTGAGTTGAATTGTGTTGTTTAGTTCATTTAGTTTGTCAAATACATTTGTGATATAGGTGTAATTTCATTCACATCCAATTCTTTTGAAATTGTAAATTCTTGATGACACCCCACCTCCACTATAATCAGAGCATACAGGGATGTGAACACTTTAATCACATGATTATTGCCGTTCTAACCAAAGTCCGCATTTATGCATGAGGATTGAAATACAGCGAGCCATCTGAAAATTGATGAGATCTTTAAAAGCGGTTGCCTACACCAGTGGTCTAGTGCACTGACAGAATCTTGGGGACTCCTTCGGTGTGGCGTGAGTGACGACGGTAAGAAAAATAACCACAATTCTTTGGTAATGATATGATAATGGAAACTGCATTTAAAATAAGTAATTGTAATTTACTTAGGAAAAATTGTAAACATGACATTGCCCTTACTCCAATTAATAAAAATATTCGCTTTATTCATACAAATGTAGTCAGTTTATTTCAGTTTCCTCGAAACTGCAAAGCATCATCAATACACCTAAACTCCGAAGCCTATAGTCTGACAGGTTTTATGTATGGCAAGACATGGATTACTGGAAAGACTGCATGGGTAATCTAAATTAAATTGTAATGGTTTTACACACTAGACCTACACACATTTTTGTTGTTTCAAACTAATTGTAATTATTTTAATGTTATTGTTTTGTTTTTTCATTATTTTTTTCTGCTTACATGAACTAAAGTTTTTCAATGTGATAATGCCAGCTGAGTAATCTTGATTATAAAGGTCATACATGCTCAATGATTCTGCTCCACTGACCAGTTTATTAGTCTAATTCAAGTTTTAGCATAAATCTTTTCATATTATTTTTTCACGATTGATCCAAAAATGAGCATTTGGAGTAATGAATGAAAGTGTGTGCGTGAACATTTGATTATTAAAGCAATCATTATATGATTACTACTCAATTATTTGGTTGAATTTAAACATATGATTGATAAATATTCTCTTTATTCACTGTTATTTATTACAGCAATGGCATCAGACTCGATTGAAATGGCAGCTCTTGGAAGATCGATGTTTCCTGGTATGCTATATGACTGCCGAAAGGATTCCTTCATTCCAGGTGGAGTACCTTTTATTTTATTTACTTTTGCTTCTTTTTTGTCCAGATGTGAACTCAACAAACTGATCAATAACAAGAAGCACAGAAATATTTACATTTTAAAACATTTAATTTTAAAATTATTAAATTATTATTATTAAAATGTGCACATTTAGCGTAATAGCAATTGTGTCTTACTATACAATGGGGATCAAAATTTGAGGGCCGCTTATAAAAACATTAATATTTTTTAGAATTAATGTAAACTTTGTTTAAAATTTCACTTTCAAGAAATTTCTGTTATGGTTGTACAGTGTAATCAACCATGCTAACAGTATTTTAAAAAAATAACAACAAAAGAAAGGAAATACAAATACAGTACGTTCTTGCATTGGGCTCATACATTTACTGTACCCAGGCTGCTTGCTTCAACACTTATAAGCCACAATGGTCAATCTGTTTCCAACATGCGCTGCTTGCACCCTGCTGAAAAATCCAGCTTACAGCAGCCTAGGATTGTTGGCTGGTTTTAGCTGGTTGATAAGCCTAGCCAGGCCGGGAGCCTAGCTAAAACCAGCTATGACCAGCTTAATCCAGCCTGGTCAAATTGGTTTTAGCTAGTCATTTTCCAGCCTGACCAGTTAAGACCAGGTTGGAAACGGCTGGAAACTAGCATGGAAATGGTCAAAACCCCTCTAAAACCAGGCTGTTCAACCAGCTAAAACCAGCCAACCAGCTTGCGCTGGTTTAAGATGGATTTTTCTGCAGGGCAGTTGACCAAATATGGCAAGTTAGCATCACGTAGAGGAGGGGCTTTGGAAAAATGACTTTCTGAACAAACCTAGTCTTTTATTTTTAACTCCACGACTCTACCAAGTCATGATAACTACAACCCCAAATCAGAAAAAAAAATTAAGGGAGTATTGAAGATAAAATAAAAAAGAAAGTAGAGATTTCCGAATTTTCTTTGACTTGTATTTATATGTTGCAAACAATAGGAACACAAAATATTTAATGTTTTGTCCGGTCAACTTCATTTCATTTGTAATTATGCATCCTTTCCTGTCATTCAGACCCGCAAAAAATCCCCAAAAAGTTGGGACAGGAGTAGTTTACGGCTCGTAATCAGGTAAATAGGTGAAATATTGAAGTGATTTGAAACAGGTGATGTCAACAGGTGATTGTAATTATGATTTGGTACAAAAGCAGCACGCAAGAAAGGTCTAGTCCTTTAGGAGCAAAGATGGGCCAAAGATCATCAGTTTTCCAACAAATACATGAGACAATTCCTCAAATAAAAATAGGAAGACATTTGGATATTTCACTTTTAACAGTGCAGAACAACAATAAAAGATTCAAGGAATCTGGAGGAATGTCAGCACATAAAAGATGCAAGCTTAAGCTGAACAACTATGATCTTTGATCCCTCAGATTACACTGCATCAATAATCCTCATTCATCTATTAACGATATTGTCACACCCTTGGCTCGTTCCCGCACACACCACTCACATGAAACATCACCCGAACACTAATAGCCCCACACCTGGAACCACAATCATACACTCCCTATAAAGTCTCACCTTCCCCAGTCACTCACCAGCTGGAATCAACATCAGATGGTCTTTCTCATCGGCTCTCCTGTGATCCCTTGTTATCTCCTGTGCTCTTCAGTGGATGTCCCCCTTTCTCCTGTGGATACAAACAGCCTGCTCAAGGGAAGTGTCTTTAAAGTGTGTGCATGGTGTTATCACTGAACTGAACTCAACATACAGAACTTTGCTTCAACACTTACCTGCTTCACAATCAGTTGTTGTTTCGCTTAAATAAATACTTGAAAGTCTTAACCTCCATTATCTTCCTTGTGTGGCCGTGAAGGATATCACCACATGGCCTCAGGACTACTTTTGCAAACCTTTGTCAAGTACCACAATATGTAGTTACATCCACAAATGCCAGTGAAAACTGTACAGTGCCAAAAGGAAGCCCTATGTTAACAGTGTCTAGAAGAACCGTCGACTACTCTGGGCTGAGTTGTCTGAAATGGACCATCACACAGTGGAAACATGTACTGTGGTCAGATGAATCAGTATTTCAAGTATTTTTTTGTGTGCATCAGAAGAAAAAGATCATCCAGACTGTTACCACCAACAAGTCCAAAAGCCAGGGTCTGTCATGGTATGAAGTTGTGTTTGTGCCCTTGGCAAAGGAAACTTGCACTTTTGTGATGCACTATTAATGCTAAAAAGTACATTTTGGATACATTTAAGATTTTGGAGCACAATATGCTACCTTCTTTTCTAGGGATGCCCATGTATATTTCAACAAGACAATGCAAAACCCTATTCTGCGCACATTACAACGTTCTGGCTGCGGAGAAAAAGTATACAGGCATTTGACTGGCCTGCCTGCAGTCCTGACCTGTCTCCAACAGAGAATGTGTGGCAGATGTTGAAGCACAAAACGCGACAACAAAGATCTTGCACTGTTGCCCACCTTAAGACTTGTTAGCAGGAAGAATGGGGAAAAAATGACACCTGAAACACTTCATCACTTGGAGTCTTCAGTTTCTAAAAGTCTTTTAAATGTTGTGAAAAGCAATGGCAACATCACAAAGGGGTAAATGCTTTACTGTGACAACTTTTTAAAATTCAATTCAATTCATGTTTATTTCTATAGCGCTTTTACAATGTAGATTGGGTCATAGCAGCTTAACATAGAAGTTCTAGTAAATTGAAATGTGGAAAATAGAATAAGAATAAAAACCACGAGAAACACATTTAATAACATTTGTTGTATTGTCTGCAATAAAATACAAGTCACTGTAAACTTAGAAATCACTACTTTATTTTTATCTGCATTTTCCGTACTGTCTCAACTTTTTCTGATTTGGGGTTGTTGGTAAAACTAAATGCAAATTATTTTAATTTTTTTATTGCATGCATATTAGCCTGTTGTTGGGGAGTTCCCAAACCAAAATATGACCTTTTATAATCGACAATAGCTGCCTTTTAAATGTCAAGACACTGTATTTTAAGACAGATACTTTTTTTTCCAGCTGCAATATTGAACCGATTGACTATTGAGATTCTCTGCATTATCCTGTCCACTTGTGCATTTGTTTTTCTTGGACAAGCTGCTTTTTGAACGGACTTGATTGATTTAGTGACTATAATTGTTGACAATTCAGTTGAGGAATGGAGTTTATGGGAACCAGCAAACACTTGAGAACAATAAGCAAAATAACAAAATGAGCTTTATTTATAATGGCATAAGCTTTTTCCAGATGATATAAGCCACATAAGCATAAGTAAAATATAATGTGTCTCAGGTGTTTTGACCTTGACAGTTTCAGCTTTAGCTCTTTCAACATTAACTCCTCTGTAGGACAGAAAATGCTCCGGTTACTAAAGTAACCCTTGTTCCCCGAATGGAAGAACGGAAATGCTATGTGGAAAATCTTTCTTTCAGAAAGCCAATCATCTGAAAGAGTATGTAAACGAATAATGAAATGCCAATGAGTTGGCAGCTTCAGCTTGCGCAGCTGATGCTCTTTGCAATCAATTTGGCAACATAAGCACAGAGCGTGCAAAGCTTAAGCATTCTTTTTAAGCTGAAGAGACTTTCGCCCCAACAGCTAAGGGCCAGTCATTATGGCAAAGGAACATAGCATCCCCCAATGCTACACCACCATGTACATTGGGAAAACGTGCAGTCCCGATAGGGAGGATGCTGCGGAGGCAACCTGCTTCCCAAGTGGGGAGACCTGGTGGTGGAAGAGCATATGGACTAGTTTTCAGAAGGGGGAGTACGCATATGAATATAAGATGGTTAGCGGTGAGGGAAGACACGGGTCTGCCTGTGAGGGGTACCGTGCACTGTGGCAGTATAAGCATATGGGATCGCCTAGTGGGGTTTGCGCATAGCAGGCACTTATACCCAGAACGTGGACTGGCCAGCGGGCAGACCTACAATGTAACGGGCCAGCATCTGACTCCTCCACTGAGTCAGATGCTGGGGCCTCGGAGGAATCTCTACAAGGCTCGCCTAAATGGGGAACTTGACTGACAGAGTGAATAAACTTACAAATCTCTGTGTTAGGGAGAATGGCGCAGCAAGCGTGTTTCAACACCTTAACCAAGTTGTTTCCTCAATCACCAAGGGTTGCCTAATACCCTTGAGGAAACCGGCTCCACTCGCAGATTATAAAACCTTGCAAATGTATTAGGTGTCGCCCAGCCCGCAGCTCTATAGATTTCTGTTAGAGAGGCACCACGTGCACGCGCCCAAGAGTATGCGATGCTCCGAGTAGAGTGCGCACAAACTCCTGGGGCACACGGCTCGCCCTGGCTTTGGAGCGATGGAGATGGCATCCACTATCCAGTGGGCCAACCTCTGTTTAGATATGGCACTTCCCTTCTGCCAACCACCATAACAGACGAAAAGCTGCTCAGATGATCTAAGCTCTGTGTATGGTCCAGACAGATTTGCAAAGCACGAACTGGACAAAGTAATGAAAGGGCTGGGTCTGCCTCCTCCGGGGGCATCACTTTCAGGCTCACTACCTAGTCTTTAAATGGTGGGGTAGAAACCTTGGGCACATATCCAGGCCGGGGTCTCAGGACAACGTGAGAGTAGGCCGGCCCGAATTTTAGGCACAAGTCACTGACCGAAAATGCCTCCAGGTCCCCGACCCTCTTAATCAACACCAGCGTGACCAGCAGAGCTGTCTTCAGGGACAGAAATCTCGAGTGGTTCAGACAGAGTCAAGTGGTTTGAATGGATCTGTACGCAGGCTCGTGAAAACCAGGGTGAGATCCCAAGAGTGCATGAGAGGGGGACGGGGTGGATTAATTTACCTAGCACCACTGAGGAATCGGTTCATGAGGTTATGCCTTCCCACAGTGCTGCCAGCCACCGTGTCATGGTGAGCGAAGATGGCAGCTGCGTAAACCTTGAGTGTGGAGGGTGACAGCCTGCTCTTAAGCTTCTCTTGAAGGAAAGTAAGCACAACGCTGATTTGGCAAGTTCGGGGGTCTTCTCTGCGAGAGATGCACCATTCAGTAAATAGACTTCAGGGCGTAGGCGCGCCTCGTAGAGGGGGCTCTAGCCTGAGTGATGGTATTAACCACAGCAGCTGGTAGTTTACCTAAGTCTTTCTCGCGTCTAGGGACCACACGTGAAGGTTCCAAAGATCTTGGCGAGGGTGCCAGATGGTGCCCTGTCCCTGAGAGAGTAGGTCCTCTCTCAAAGGGATCTGCCAGGGGAGGGCCGTAGCGAGGAGGGAGAGTTCTGATATCCAGGTCAGGCCAGATCTAGGCCAGAGAGGCGCAACTAGCAAGTCCTCCCTGACCTTGCACAGTAACTGCGCGAGCAGGCTCATTGGGGGAAATGCATATTTGCGCATGCCCTGTGGCCAGCTGTGGGCCAGTGCATCTGTGAGGGGAAGGAGCAGATTGATCTGGGCTTCTCTGAATCACGCCCATATTAGCTGCTCCTGCGAGAAGGCTAAATCAGCCAGTCGTCGAGATAATTGAGTAGGGGCCGAAGCCGCAAGCCGAATGTGTGCTACGGCTCCCTCCGCGAGCTTGGTGAAGACCCTCGGAGACAGAGAGAGCCCAAAGGGGAGGATTTGTACTGCCAAGCTCGACCTTCAAACGCAGACCGCAGAAACTGATGGTGGTATGAAAGAATGGAGACATGAAGTATGCGTCCTTCAGGTCTACTGCTGCAGACCAATCCTGAGGACGAATGCATCAGAGGATGCGCTTTGTGTAAGCGGCAGCTTCACTGCAGCTTGTGAAGACAGCGGATCAAAACGCGCAAATCTAGGATTGGCCATGGCCCACCGCTCTTTTGGCTACGATGAAGTACAGGCTGAAAAACCTGCTCTCCATCTCGGCTGGAGGAATCAGTTAGATTGCATCCTTCGCCAGGAGGACTGTGAGAAGTGTGAGAAAGGAGACCGTCCTCCCAGAACTTGTGAGCCACTTGCAAAATGCACCGAACCTGCGAGCCAGAAGGCATGGCGTCCCAGACTGGCAGTATTCAGTCTGTCCCTTCCACACAGACCTTGGCTGAAGCTGTTCTCGGCGACAAGCAGTGGATGTGGATGGTTCGGCGGGGGGAAGCGGTCTTACATCCCCACTGATAGATTACTCAACCCATCATATCCGACTGCACTGCCGTGAATTTCTGAGTGAATCCACCGATGGTGTTGCCAAACAGGCCAAACTGGGATATGGGGGAGTCAAGAAAGTGAACCTAGTCGACTCCGCGCAGAACCACACTTGGGCAGCTGGGCCAGGGCGCGCGCATGGACTCTAGCGTACAGGGTGGAAGCAGCCTGGCCCGCGGCTGTGTGGGCTGAGGCACATGCAGATCGGGCAGAGAAAGGTGCCCTCCAAGACTGCATAAGCCCAAAAAACGTCAGGCAAGGGATGTGTGTCACTCACTCTGGACTGGGAGACGGCTCTCATTCACTGTCTCTCTGTAATGCAGTGGGAGGAACCCACATAGACTCTTTTACAAGCTTTGTGAAAGACTCTGAAGTAAAAAAGGATGCTTAAGCTTTGCAAGCTCTGTGCTTATATTGCCAAATTGATTGCAATGAGCATCAGCTGTGCAAGCTGAAGCTGCCAACTCATTTTATTGGCCCGTTTACATACTCTTTCAGATGATTGGCTTTCTGAACGAAATCCTCATAGTGGAAGTTTTTCAACATAACATTGAAGTTCCCCACCCGAAGGGGAACCAGAGTGGCATGCAAGTGATGCTCAACACTAAAATCACCAATCTCACTTCACTCCCATGCCTCTTGGCCCCTCCCCACTTGTAACAAATACCCCCATTACCCCTTTCAAGACTTCCCTCAAGACTTTGGAACTTTCCTCACAGCTGCTGACATCTCATATATAATATGTTTAAACTGCTTTTTCACTCCTGTTAAAATAACTTAAAATAGGACTAAGTGTAAGAGTAAGGCCAGCTAATGAAATTCTTTGCATATAAACTTCACTCCTCTAATCTCAAAAGTTGCTCTAGCGACAGACATTAGAAGTTGCAGTCTTTAGCCTCCTCGTCACAGCATCTGCCTCCCATGCAAAGAATTGTCAGTTTGATACCAACTTGGATTGACACATGAGCAGTGACCTCCAAGTTCTCTATTTTGCTCTCTAATTTGGTTTGCTTTATCTTTACTATACTATCTAATTTCAGGTGTTACTCTGTGGGACAGGAAATCAATGAATGACAATTTGGACACCCATCCACAGCCCAGGACCGATTTGAAGTTCAGCAGCTCTGATTCCATCTCTGACAAGTGTAATCTAATGGATATAAATGCTTCCCTGAAAGCCAGCTTCTTGGGGGGGCTTATTGAGGTGGGAGGATCTGCCAGATACCTGCGTGACACCAAATCCACAAACCAACAGTCAAGAGTAACAATGAATTACAGCGAAACAACCAGATTTGACCAGCTGATCATCAGTCAGCTGCAGAATATCACCTACCCTCAAGTGTTTGAGCAAAAGACTGCAACTCATGTGATCACGGCTGTACTGTACGGAGCCCAGGCATTCATGGTGTTCGACAGGACATTATCAACAAATGATAATACCCAGGAGATTGAGGGAGAATTAAATGTAATGATCAAAAAGATCCCCTTTTTTTCCATTGAGGGAAAAGGATCTGTAAAAATGACAGACAGTGACAAGGACAAAGCCGAGAAGATATCCTGCACTTTTCATGGGGACTTCCATCTTGCGCAAAACCCCACCTCATACATGGAGGCCCTGGATACATACCAGAAGCTGCCCACACTACTGAAGGAGAATTCTCAGAATGCAGTTCCAATAAAAGTCTGGCTGTATCCCCTTTGCTTACTAAATAATAATGTAGCCAAGCTGGAGAGAGAAATCCCCTCAAGTCTGATTTCCAACACTGTAGAAATAATTGAGAATCTGAATGAATTCTACAGGGTTTCCAGTGACCTGTCCAAAAATACACTCACAAATGATTTCAGTGACATCCAAGAGAGACTTAGCTTGTTTCAGGAGTCAGTTGGCATCTACAAGATGGTGTTCCAGAAAGCAGTGGCCAGGGTATTGCCTGATATTCGAGGGGGGGTAAAGGAGGAGGAATCCCTTGCAGATATCCTGAAGATCCACCATGACTCCCCTTTTAATGCAGGCAAGCTAAACCAGTGGTTAAAGGATGCAAAATCTGAACTTCACCTTCTGAGTTCATATATAGAGATGCTTGATGGGATCAAACTTGAAGATTCAGATGGTTTCAGCACCATCCTTCTTGATCCTGATATTGACGTTGTGGTGTGCTTGATCATCACATCTTTGAGCTATGAAGACCCTGATCTCAAAAAACAGGAGGAGTTTCTGAAATCAGACCAGTTTAAAAAGCTAGATGGAGCAGACGGTTATGAAACAGATGTGGAACCTGTCAGAAAGTGGTTTAACAATCCTGATGCCATCAGACAGATGAGACAGAGCTTAACTCAATTCAGGAGTTTTTCAGAGGCTAATAAAGATGATAAGAGAATGCGCTTCATTGTTTCTGCTATCTCAGATCACTCCAATCCAGTCACTTCCATCTATCTGTATGAAAAAGGAGAACTGAAAAACACAAAGTTCCAGTTGCCATCCAAACCGCCTCCACCAATAGTGAAGGATGTCCAGGACATGACTGTGTCCCTGAAACTGCAGAAGCCTTCGACTGGAGAAAAAGTGAAGTACAGAGTCGAGTACAAGGAGTCAAACGCTGATTCTGCTGCTGAAGAAAATTGGCATGTCAGAAACACATCTGATGAAGACTTTACTCTGACTGGATTGGAGCCTGAAAAGTCGTACTTGATCCGCTACAGGACAGTGGGTGAAGTGGGAGTGAGTGAAGCCAGTGACACTGTCAGCACAATACTATCTTCAGGTAAGTGTCTTGTGCACTTTTTTCTTTCTTTTTTATACATAGTCCTTTTCTTTTCATTTGCTTTGTTCACACAGTTGGTCATTGAGATTGACAGTAGTTGTAAATATCAGATTTAAAGCTGACTGTCCACAGCATACTGCATTCAGGCTTCTAATGTCTGAATTAAAAAAGTCGAAACAATATTCTCTTCTAGTCACAGTGACTTATGCAAGTGTAATAGAAGCCAATTTCCTAATACTGGAACGTTTCATCACTCCTGCCGTGTTCATAAATGAACAGTCCTTTTTTTAACCATAATGAAAACTCTAAACTCACACTGGCCACTATATTCTGCTGCTGAGCATGATCTTCTCTTTTTAAGCTAATTCTGTGACTGTTGGTGGGAACGACGGAACAGAGTTCAACTTTATAACATCTTCTGGGAGCATTTCCTTGAAGGAAATCAGCATCACTTACTCTGAGGTGTGTAAAGATTTTTTCATTCAATTTAATTCTTGTTGATTCTAACTCTGTGGAGGTAGATTTACTAACAGCATTTGCCAGTCAAACCCCGCTTTGAAGAAAAAATACCTCAATATAACAGGATTTTCTGAAGGCACAATGAGTAAATGAGGCTGCAAGGTGACGCAGGAAGTAGCATGTTCGCCTCACAGCAAAAAGGTCGCTTGGTTGAGCTGGGATGGGTCAGGGGTGTCCAAACTCTGTCCTGGAGGACTGATGTCCCGCTGAGTTTAGCTCCAACTTGCGTCAACACACCTGCACAGATGTTTCTAGTATATCTAGTAAGCTTGATTAGCTGGTTCAGCGGTTTTTGATTAGGGTTGGAGCTAAACTCTCCAGGACACCAGCCCTCCAGGACCGAGTTTGGACATTCTAGGTATAGGTGAATTGGGTAGGCTAAATTTTCCGTAGTGTATGTGTGTGAATGAGTGTGTATGGATGTTTCCAAGTGATGGGTTGCTGCTGGAAGGGATCCATTGCGTAAAACATATGCTGGATAAGTTGGCGGTTTATTACGCTGTGGCAACCCTTGATTAATAAAGGGACTAAGCCAAAAAGAGAATGAATAAGTAAACCTTTGCAATGAAAACATGCCTTTGTAGCAATTGAATATTGGCTGCTGTGTGTAAGTTAAGGATCAGTTGCAGAACAATCACATCCACATTAGTCTGAATCAGCTCACATGCTAATATTCAGTATATCTGGCCCTTCGTGGTTTTTGTTGTTGTCTTTCACTTGTATTTTATAGTATTTCACATGCAATGTATTTGTGTTTTAGATGTCTCTGAACTCCATCCAAGTGACTTTCAGCGGGGGCCACAAGGTGAAAATCGGAAACGAGATTGGACCAAAAGTAAAAGACTGCATGCTTGACAACAGTGAAAAAATTGTTGCTGCAAAATTGTGGCCAGATGTGAATAAAAACACACTTAGGGGTTTGGAATTTGATTTTGATGGAGGGAAAAAGTTTTCTTGGAAATGTAAGGAACTGGGTGATGCTGTGAGTCTGGATGTGAAGTCAGGAACATGTTATGGTATTACAGGCCGATGTGACAACAGGGAAATTATTGCACTGGGTCTCTACTTCATTTAGACCCAGTTATAAATCTACTACACACATCTACATTAATCAATCATTAGATTTAGTTTCCAAATATTAATCCGCATGTAATCATTAGGGCTGTCAAAAATGTTTCTTAGATGCACCACAATGCAGAAACGGATTCGGGATTATTATTTACTGTGGGTTATTTGCTCGAAACGCTTCTGTTGTCCTCTGTGCTTATAGTTGAAGCTGTTTGATGCATTAAAGAAGAAGTGTGTTTTATTTGAGCGGGTCAAATCAAAGGTTCAATCCATATATCTAACAGCTTGTCTTGTGTTGTGAAGTAAAATTAAAATTTGTGTATGGAAAGCATTAATGCATTTGATTTAACGTGATATCTCACTCAACCAAATCGATGATATGATAATCGTAACGGAACCAGAGTAGGTTCACAATAAAAATAACAAATGTCAAATTCAACATATAATCAAGAGTCAATCAGTCAATTGGTGGTTGTATTTTGGGATATACAGGGTCTGTATTTTTTCTTTAATCTGTCCTTTGCACCTTGGGGAAGGATGAAAAAAATTCTGAACTTGAGAATAAAGAATTGATTTTAAAAAGCACGATGGTCTCTCTCTTACATGCTTTAACTCTTTCACTGGCAGCATTTTTTAAGTTGCCTCATATTATATAGCAACCTAAATAACCTCTGCTTTTAAACAAAGAAACAAAAATATTTTATTCTATATTCATTCATTTTCCTTCGGCTTAGTCCCTTTATTCATCAGAGGTTGCCACAGCAGAATGAACCCCCAACATATCCAGCATATGTTTTACATAGCGGATGCCCTTCCAGCTGCAACCCAGTACTGGGAAACATCCATACACACTCTTTTCCGCTCATACACTACAGTCCAATTTAGTTTATTCCAATGGTCTCAAACTCAATTCCCAGAGGGCCGCATCTCTGCATAGTTTAGCTCCAACTCACACCTGCTTAATAGTCTCTAGTAATCTTGAACATCTCAATTAGTTGGGTTTGATTAGGGTTGGAGTAAAACTGTGCAGAGCTTGGGTGGATCTATCCTGAAGTATCGATATTTTCGATACAGGGAATGTATCGAGTATGTAGAAGTATCTTTTCTGGGGGGGTTTTCTTACTGAGTGTTCAGAGATTTTAGGATATCTAAATTATTATAGCGCAGCATATTATATAAATATTTACTTAAATAGGAACACGAATGGGAACTATTCTATTCTTCCACTGTATCTCCGCTAATAGGTCAGCGTTAGCTCACGGCACAGTTGTACAGACACCACATTGAGGAGAAAGTAGTTTTCCCGAAACCAAGACACATTAATTTGGTGGAGAAATCATGAGCAAACATTCCCTAGAAATATGGAAACCTTTTTTATTTCTCTTTCATAATTCTACCTTTCTGGAAAAGCCATTTCTAAAGCTTAGGGACTGCAGTGAAATACAGTGAGAGCCATTATCTACAAATGGTTAAAAACATGGAACAGTGGAGAACCTTCCCAGGAATGGCTGGCCAACCACAATTATCCAAAGAGCACAGCGGCAACTCATCCAAGAGTCCCAAAAAAGACTTCACAACAACATCAAAACTGCAGGCCTCAGTTACGGTGAGTGTTCATGACTCCACCATAAGAAAGAGACTGGGCAAAAATAGTTCCCAGACAAAACCACTGCTGAGCAAAATGAACAGAAAGGCTTGTCTAGGTTTTGCCAGAAGACATCTTGATGGTCCCCAAGACTTATGGAAATATACTTTTGAACTTTCTGGAAGGTGTGTGTAAAAGGTAAAAAAAAATAATAATAAAAGGTGATAGCGATTGTAGGGATACCTACAGTTTTAACCGAAAAATGACCAGTCTGTCAGATGAAGAAGAGCCAGAGTCAGAGATTCATCTAAAAAGACCATTTACTAAGAAAGTTTGTAGTCAGCAGAAGCCAGCCTCAACACTCAAGTTCGTAGGCCGCTCTGCTTACAATTTCAAAACATCATCAATTTTACTCTCACATAACGTCATTAACTGTGTCATACATATAGGTGTTTTATCCTGATTGGTTGAAACACAGATAGAATAAGAAAATTTCCACGAGGGTGCGTGCGTATAATTATAAATGATATCTAAATATCTCAAGCATACAAATGTCAGACAGCCACTATGCTGTTTAGAGCTGACCCTAGACCTGTAAAAGGATCCACATTCAAATAGAACACACACTCAAAGTACAATCTGTTTCTTACCCAAGACTGAGTGTACTATCATCTGTCTTTACCAGAGCTGGTTAAAAACCGGTATAATCTGCTTCCAAACGGGCAGCTTACATACAAAGGAATAAACTTTAAAAGATTTAACTCTTAAAATGGCAAATATCACTTTAGACATAATTACCCTGCTGAAAAATCCAGCTTAAACCTTTTAGAGGGATTTTGGCCATTTTCAGGCTGGTTTCCAGCCATTTCCAGCCTGGTCTTAGCTGGTCAGGCTGGGAGATGACCAGCTAAAACCAGCTTGACCAGCCTAGTCAGGCTGGGAGCCCAGCCAAAACCAGCTATATCCAGCTGGAAAATGTCATTTTCCAGCCTGACCAGCTAAAGCCAGGCTGGAAATGGTTGGAAATGGCCAAATCCCCTCTAAAACCAGGCTGGTCGACCAGCTCAAACCAGCAAACCATCCTAGGCTGGTTTAAGCTGGATTGTTCAGCAGGGTAACAGAGCAAATAACAATATGAACAGTTGTTTCTAATTCTTTAAGTCCAGGTCCACTCAAGTGGTCTCCATGACCTCTGACCTAGCTGGGTGGATCCTGTGGAAACAAATCAATTGGCCTACAGAAAGGCAATCACACACATATTATTACAGTCTGAAGTGGGATGACACTAAGTCCATCATATAATCTGGGCTCTTAAACATTCAAGTTTAATTATATTCATAAAGACATAAGACATAACGTGTTACTCCATCCTGGAGTGGACATCCATCAGAGAATCCGCGCCATCACGATAATATGATGGTCTGGGGCTATTTTGCTGCTTCAAAGCACATCAGCAAGGCCACTTCTGAATGGCTGAAGAAAAACTAAATGAAGACTTTGGAGTGGCCTAGTCAAAGTCCTGACCTGAATCCAACTGAGATGCTGTGACATGACCTTAAAAAGATGGTTCATGCTCAAAAACCCTGCAATATGGCTGAAATACAACAATCCTGCAAAGAGGACCAACAACCAGGTCATAGCCCAGTACAGGGCCATGAAAGCGTTGCTACTGGTCCACTGTGTGACTATATAAGAATCGGCTAATACAGCATGAGCAAGAAACAAACATCTCTTGAAGTGAAGTTTAGTTTTAAACTAATTTCGAGAGGAGCATGTGCTCATGATTGACCCAGCTGGTCCACATTAACTAATCATGATCCTCCAATCAAAGGATCCCAAATCACTATATATATTCTCATTTCCTTTCTACAACTATCTTCGTCTGGAAGAAACCCCCCTCCCCCCCTTCTTCCTCCTTTATCCAGAATGGGCGGCACGGTGGCCCAGTGACTAGCACTGTTGCCTCACAGCAAGAATACCAATGGTGTTGGATCCTCGCTGAGCCATCTGGTATTTCTGTGTGGAGTTTGCATGTTCTCCCCGTGTCCGCGTGGGTTTCCCCCGGGTTCCTCCTACCATCCAAATGTGCTCTATATTATAGATAAAACAAGCCTAAACCTTTTTTATAATGTCTTACTCTCAGGGAGTTCGCCTTGGCCTCGGCAGCGGGGGAGTTTGAGATAGACCTGAGCCCAATCTCCACTCGCCCTGCAAAAGGGGGGGAGCCCTGGGCTCGATGATCCCTTGAGCTCAGGGCTCTCTCCCGGGACAGCATGCCAAACAAGCTATGTATAAATCATGAGCTAAGTGTGAACTCTTGAAAGTTTCTTGCACTGTTTCAGGGAAACCAGCTCAGCGCTCATTCAGTGTTATGGTGAGTTGAATTGGTTTGTTTAGTTCATTTAGTTTGTCGCATGCATTTGTGATATAGATGTAATTTATTCAAATCTAATTCTTGTTAAAAATTGTAAACACTTGACAACACCCCACTTCCACTTTAATCAGATAAAACAGGCATATAAAATGATTGCCGTTCTAGCCAAAGTCTGCATGCACACGTAAGGGTTGAAGTACAAGTGTGCCATCTGTGAATTTTGAACTTTTAATGCGGTTGCCTGCTCCAGTAATCAGGTGGACTAACAGAATCTTGTGGACTCATTCGGTGAGTAATGGCAATTTTACGGAAAATCTTATGGAATAATATGAATAATGGAAATTGCATGTGAATTAAGAGCTTTGCTCCTGACATGTAAACATTATATTGCCCTTACATTATTCATACACGTGTAAATGTAGTCAATGACACAGAATACTTTAGTTGCCTCAAACTGTAATACAGTAAAACAATACACTTAAACCAGGGGTCGGCAACCCAAACTGTTGAAAGAGCTATTTGCAGGGGCGGACTGGCCGTCTGGCAATTCTGGCAAATGCCAGAAGGGCCGGACCATTTTTTAAATGTGGGCCGGTCAGCTATTTTTTTTCACATGTATTGTTTTTTAAATAGCTTTTATCTCTTACGAGATGTGAATAATATGACGATGATGATGGTGATAATAGTAAGAATAATAGTAAATGTTAAGCATTGGCCCAATCGGCAACGACCGGCTGGTTTCAAGATGGGCCGACGACAATCTGAGGTTACGCAGACGTAATCAAAATCTGGCAAGAATTTCAAACAAACAGTAAGTGCAACACAAGCTAATTGTCAGAGATGGACCATAAAAAGGGAAAGGCAGTCAAGTCAGACATTGCCAAATACATCAAATTTACAGAACTAGTCTCAAAAGGGGGCAGTGCAGTGGCGCAGTAGGTAGTGCTGTGAACTTGATGTGCTCATGCAAAGTTTTATCAAATATGAGTGTATATATTTAAAAAGAAGCAACCATCAGTGAAACAGAGACAGTTAGCCTGGGAAAACAGCTGCTCAAGTTAATGCCTAATTTTTAATTTAAATTATTTAAACATTTAAGTATAATAAAATAAGTAATGTAATGTGTGACATTTATACTTTTTTTCTAAACTTTTATACACGTTTATCAGTTTTAATAGATTTAACAGTGCACTTGTGTGTCTGCCTTTTTATTGATCAAGTGATAGGTTGATATAACATTAAGAAGGTAAGCAGTGCTAAAAATAATTTTTAGACAGAATAATAATCCCATTAATCTAGTAACAGTGCATGTCGAAGGTTAAGCTAAATATTTATGGAAAAAAGGACAAGCCTCGTACGTTACTTTGTTCTGTGTGTGACAAAAAATGTAGGCAATAGCTGTGTTTCCATCAAAATACAGGCGTACATAAATTTGTGCAAAACTGGAATAATGCCTAAAAGATGCGAATAAAGCAGCGTTTTTATCCAACGAGTCAAAGAGAACACAATCGTCACTTTCTGATTAACTTGCGCCAAATATCAACAGTAAAAACAGAATTTACTGAGGTAAAAAAAGCTGCGTTAATGATTTTTTATTTAATACTTGCGCCTCAGAAGACACAATGAACACGTGGGGGCGTTTGACGCCAGACGCAGAGATCTTGACACGCTCCAGACGCTCTGAGGTAATTAATGATATACACTAATACTGAAACAGTTCAGGCATTTTAGAATGACTAAAACAACATTTAAAATGTTCTGCAGTGTGCTCAGTCAGCTGGTTTGTCCATTTACACACATTTTCATCATCATCTCTTACAAACTTTTTTTAATGCACATACTGTAATTTGTTAAGTGCACTTCGTAGTTTATGCGCATCTTTTCTTATCAAATAAAAGTTTAACCTACTCAGTTTTGCACATGTTTTATTATGCATATTTTCAAAAGTTATGTGAATCATGACGTTTTCATCAATCGCTTTTATGGGCATCTCCAAAATGAGCTCTAAAATAGGTGTGTGGAAATGTAAGACTAATGCGAGAAATACGCTTCATCTTTAAAAAAGGGGAGGAGACCGACAGAAACTCAGAGTTTAGAGAATAAAACCTGCTCCGGACCAGGTTAGATTCACAGAGTAAGTTACCACAGTAACTGACTCTGAGTTAAAGTTACCTTTCTTTCAGAAACAGGCTTGACTTACCCTGATTTCTTGAGTTTAACAAACCTGCCATTTTGAAACCGAAAACCCAGAGTTTCTCTCATTTCAGAGTTAAAATACTCTGAGTTTTCACTTAACCTCCTTTCTGAAACAGGCCCAGATCTCCTGTGTATTACTCCAGCCCGTTTCTGACTCTGCTTTGCCTTCTGCCTGCCCACGACATAAGCCTGTTACACGGACTCTGATACTCGCTGCCTGCCCTCGATCCAAGCCTGATACACGGACTCTGAATCACGCCGCCTGCCTCAGACCCATGCCTGGTAAATCACTCTGTGTCTGTCAGCCGCCAGCCCTAAGACCTTTATTGCTGTTGTTGTTGTATGTTCGCACCTTTGTGCGTGTTGATTGTTTGAGTGAAAGTGTGACTAATAAATACTGCATAATGGATCCCTCCGTGTCAGTCTCCCCGTTACAATACTAGAGCAGCTGACAGACATGCAGCAACTGTGTGATGCTATGTTAATATGGGCCAAAATCTCAATGTTTTTTCAATCTCAATGTTGAATTAGAATCCACACACAATTTACTGTAGAAAAATCAGCAACAAAACATCATATGTATATATTATTATGGATCTAATGGAAATTAAGCAGGTTTTAATAAAAAGTACGACAGATTTTTGGGTATCTGCTGGCATTTGTTAAACCAACAAATCCAACAAGCACGGCAGTTTGTAACTTTTAGATTTAGTAGCTAATTCGTATGAATTCGGATGATCTAATTCGTACAATTTAGTACGATTTGCTCATCACCCAATGACGATTAGGTTTAGGGGCGGGGTTGGGTGCCACTTTTCGTACAACTGAACTCGTATGAATTCACACAAATTAGCCACTAAACTGACAAAACGTAAAATACTTACATTTCCTCCTGAGATCAGGCTGACAAATCCCAATAAAACACGGGAAACAACCTGATTTTTGGTTTGTTTTTTGTTTTTTATTGCATAAACCAGCAGATACAAACATAAAACACAATATAAAAGTTGAAAAAAAATATAACAATGGTAAAAAAAAACTCACAAATATAAAAAATGAAATTAAATACACAAAGCACATTGTACAGCATTTCTACATCCAATGATTTTAAAAATTGACAGAGAATAAAAAAAAAATTCATAATAATTGCCGCAAATCTCAGATATTTTGCTTTTCAACAATTTCACAGTAGAAATAAAGAAATCAAACTCGATGCAAAAAAACGTTAACGTGGGAGAGACTTAGCAAATTTCTGTTTGTGTATGTGAAATTTTGCCAATTGACCTTATTCTTCAATGCGGAAGTGCGCTCGTTTTTGCGACTGTTTTAGAACGTCGATTGAGTTTCCCATGGGAGAAAGGACTAGGAAAGGCAGAAAACAATCAAACGATTTGCTCTAAAAACAAGTGTTTGCATGATAACACAGACAAAGTAGAATAATATAATAAGAAAATATCAGTTTGCAACATCAAGCAGCAAAAAAAAGCTGTTTTTAACATCTAAAAATAAATGAAACCTGAAGTCTCAAACCAAAAAGATTTAAATGGCTGCGTCCACTCATATGCAGAGAATAAGGTAAATAAAACCAAGAGATAAACAATATATTTAGGACTTTTGTTGGATTTGTTTTCATAATAAAATATAATCTGTTTTAATGTAAAATAATAACTAAGTTTTGTCATTTAAAAATATATTTGGCTAGATCCTTCCAGAAATTGTTCACAACGTGAAGTTTCATAAACTAATTTCGAGAGGAGCACGTGATATGATTGTGCACCGCTGGCCACTCATCCGTAATCAGTAATAATCCAATCAGAATGATCCTAGCTTAGTACAAATGGATCACTTTCTCCCCATTGCACTATCTTCATTTTGGAAGAATCCCCCCTTCCACCCCATCTCCTCCTTTTTCTCCCCTTCTAAAGGGGGAGCGATCGAGACCTACCTGATCTCGGTTCTCCTGATATGCTTCTAGACCGGGCGGGAGCCCTGGGCTCAAATATCTCCGAGCTCAGGGTTCTCTCCCGGGACAGCATGCCAAACCTGCTATAAGTGCCAAGCATATCTAAGTGGGAACTCTTGAAATTGCATTTAAAAAAATAAAGGACAAAGGCTGTCTTTTTCTGCATTGCAGAAAGCGCAGATTTCCTCCATTTCAATGTACTTTAGTAATATCGATTTTACTGGGTGAATTGTATGTAGTATTTTAAAATGAATTTTCTTAATCATAGTGTATTTGAAAGGTTAGCAGGTTCTTTTCCAATTCATATTAACTATAATAGAGTTACAGAGACTTTTGCCTCTAGGAGTAATTTTATTTTGCTTCTGAAAAATATTACGAATGTGTTTGTTACAGTCAACTCGACACCTTCTAAATGTAATTTTGGGTTTACGACAGATAGAGAATTATAGCAAATATGATAACATTTTAATATTTTTAACAAGCTGAATCATTTTTACAGGAAAAGATTTATTAACTAGATTAAACTCTTTAAACCGTATTGGGAAGTTGTGAATAGACATGAATTATTCACATGATAGAATATACTGTCAGAAAGTTTTAAAAGATGATTAATGTCTCTAATAAACCAATTTACTAAGAATAAAGATTCATTTGAAAAGGTTTTATTACCATTATTCCAAATAAAGGAGGTGTGAGGAGAAAAATTCTGAGAGTAACAAATTTTTCAGGCAAGAAGGGCTTGTTGATGGAATTTGAAGAGTTTAGGAGAGAAATTTTATAATCACATATTAAAACAATATCAAGCCACTTGGTTAAATATATTATAAGTAGGCCCACACGGAATCTGCGCGCGCAGAATTCCGCAGATTTTCCGCAAAATTCCGCAGAGTTCTGCAGTTTTTTAGCCCATTATAAATTCAGTTTATTTACTTGAGTAAATGTGTAAATCTGAATTTATTCAGTTTTTATTCAGTAATTTATTATTTTTATTTAATATATTAAAGTGTAAGTTATGATACTCCGCTGGATACTCCCAAAATAATTCAGCAGAAATCCGCAGATTTTTACCAAAATTCTCCGCAGAAATAGCAAAAAACTTCCGCAGATTCCGTCTGGCCCTTATTATGAAGAATATGGTTCCAAAAGGAATTGGGGTGGATAGACATCTTTTAATCCAATTGACCTTAAGGGTAATTCTTTGACTACGGACACTTTCAAGTCCTTTGATCATATATGCAATCCAAATATATATATATCATTTTGATCAAATTCCATTCATATTATTTAACCTCCTTTTAGGGGTCAAAATCACTGTTTTTGCCTTGTCGCACACCCAGAGTTTAAAACTTCAACAATGAAAATAACATTTTAAAATATTATTTATCTGGTAACTATTAATGTATCCTAATTAAGCACTAGTGTAATAATTTAAATATTTTTTTATAGTTTTTAAGGTGAGATTATCGATATTTTTTATACAAAATATAGCTGTTGCACAGTATCAGTGTCATTTCCACCACAACACTGAAATGTTGCTTTAAAAAGTTTGTGTGAGATTATTTAGGTGGTTTCTAAGAAAGATCAAGGTAAATACATTTATTCTACGTTATTTCTAAACATGTTGTACCTTTAAAGGCGTTAAAAAACAAACAAAATTAAAGTAAATAAGTGTATTTTGTATACATGAAATGCTAGTATCAATTTAAAGTGAAGCTGACAGATTTGATGAACATGAAAGTGAAGCTGAACATCTCCCATGGCCTGCACGGTCACCAGATCAGAATATTATTGAGCACTATGGGGTATTGTGGGGGAATGAGTCTGGAAATGCTTTCCTCCAGCAGCATCATGTAGTGACCCTGAACACTATCCTGCAAAAAGAATGGCTCAAAATTCCACCGGGCAGGACTTGTGTCTGTCATTCCTGAGATGAACTGGTGACATATTGTCCGCAAAAGGATGTCTGACATATTGATGAGTTATTAATTTGTTCATTTTCTTTTCATTTCGGTCTCTTAAATCA
Source organism: Danio rerio (assembly GCF_052040795.2). Taxonomy (NCBI): domain Eukaryota; kingdom Metazoa; phylum Chordata; class Actinopteri; order Cypriniformes; family Danionidae; genus Danio; species Danio rerio. The sequence goes on along the minus strand of NC_141024.2, from coordinate 71,281,036 downwards.
TTAGGGGTCACCACAGCGGAATGAAGCGCCAACTTATCCAGATTAGGTTTTACACAGCGGATGCCCTTTCAGCTGCAACCCATCACTGGGGAACACCCATATACTCTCAATCACACACATAATTTATCTTACCCAATTCACCTATAGCACATGTGTTTGGACTGTTTGGGAAACCAGAGCACCCGGAGGAAACCCACGCCAACACGGGGAGAACATGCAAACTCCACGCAGAAATGCCAACTGACCCAGCTGGAGCTCGAACCAGCAACCTTCTAGCTTTGAGGCCACAGTGCTTCCATCTGCGCCACTGCACTAATATGTTCTTGTGTGTTCTTTAAAATTAATTTACACAATATTTGAAAAATAATCAGTGATTTACAGTAAGCACTGTTACCGTTCATCTGTTAGACAAATCTTTTTTTTTTTTTTTTTAGATAAATTTCAGCTTTACACATGCAAAACAATGTGTGGTTATGCTTAGTTAATTAGTACATTTAGTTTAATAAGTGTGAGTTTATGAGTTTAATATTTTTATTAATTCTACATTAACACTAATTCATTGTCATTTCCACCACGGCCCTGTTATTTCCATCACCGCACACATTTTTTATTTATTTATTTTTTTAAAAGTTCTTATCACACATTAAAAGTGTATTCACAATTTATGAGTTCATACCCCATTCAACATACAGATTCAGTTTATTGTTTTTCTAATAAGCTCTTAACCAAATTGATATTAAATTTAAGAGTGTGATAGATGTACAATTCAGCGTTTGGTCCTAATGGACTAATTTATTCAATTGACAAATGCATAATTATTGTGGAAAGATTGTTAAACTAGATACAAAAAAAAAGATCTTGGACAACGTTCGACTGCCATAATTTATTTCATTTTGAAATAAAAGCTGTATATTGAGATGTGGTGGAAATTACATTAGTTCAGTTCGCGTTGGAAATTTTTAAAAATATTAACAATTTCCCTTCATATCCCTGCTGAAAAATCCAGCTTAAACCAGCCTAGGCTGGTTGGCTGGTTTTAGCTGGTTGACCAGCCTGGTTTTAGAGGGGTTTTGGCCACTTCCAGGCTGGTTTCCAGCCATTTCCAGCCTGGTCTTAGCTGGTCAAGCTGGAAAATTACCAGCCAAATCCAGCTAAAACCAGCTTGACCAGCCTGGTTTAAGTTGGATATAGCTGGTTTTGGCTGGACTCCCAGCTTGTCTAGGCTGGTCAAGCTGGTTTTAGCTGGTCATCTCCCAGACTGACCAGCTAAGACCAGGCTGGAAATGGCTGGAAACCAGCCTGGAAAGGGCCAAAACCCCTCTTAAACCAGCCTGGTCGACCAGCTAAAACCAGCCACCCAGCCTAGGCTGGTTTAAGCTGGATTTTTCAGCAGGGATCTAAGTTTGTCCTTTTACAGATCTTAAAACAAGACAAATTGTTTAAACTTATGATGCTGTGTTAATTTTGAACAAGTTCATTTTACTCCATAAACCATTTATGTGAAGCTGCTTTGACACAATGTACATTGTAAAAGCGCTATACAAATAAAGCTGAATTGAATTAATCAACTTCACAAGGCTAAAAGGGCCCGTAGTTGAAGAATTGCCCTTAAATGTCTTACTAACAGCCTCAAAATAAAGGCATCTCTGGACCTCCTTCAGCTTTCTTATTGGTTTTTCTTGGGGATTTGTTTTTTCAAGTAAAAGAAAATAACAACCTGACTTTTATTTTGGTCAACTTATGTAACGTCATAAGGATGCGCCGCGCTCCTGCATCTGTTGTGATTCGGCTGTAGTTTTAAGCACTGTACGCGTTTTAATCGATACAATTCGTTCAATCACTCTTATGTGCTTTATAAACGACGCGACGGGGTTTTTTTCTTCCTTTGTCTGTAACGCTGGAATGCTTTATCCAAGTTCAACACACGTTATTCTGTGTGAGGAAAACCACATCCATACGAATAACAGTAAACGAGCGGCCTATTTCGCGAGTCAGTCTGACATAAACACGAGTTTGTCAGTGATGAGCAGTAATGGAGAATAAAAGCGTCCAGAAAAGCCGAATTAAATGAATAAAATGCTTCAGAGAATGAGGACTTGTTTTGAAGCGCGCTGGCGACACCTGCTGGTCACAACAGCAGAGACAAACGAGGACAGAGGACAACTTTTACAAACTTAAGTTACCTCACATGCTTGATGTACGTGTTGATATTACAAGTCAGTTAAACTGAAAGGCTGAACATCATGTTTTTCCTCTGTTAATCATTCTCCTATCAAACAGGAAAAAGACCTCATGAAAGGCCGGTGACATCCACAGTTTACTAAAGCGATGGCGTTTATTAAAGAGGAGTGTGAGGATATCAAGACTGAAGATGTATTCATAGTCAAAATGGAGGATGCAGAGGAACACACAGGTTAGTTTTATTTTTAAAGTAACGTAGACTAACCATGTTCCGTACACTTTTCGCTATTCAGTGCACTCAAACGGCCACTCCTCCGTCATTGAAAGCCAGATAAGCATGCTTGTGTGTTCATTCTCTGGGGGAATACCTATTGCACAATCCAAATCTTGATTGATGTCTTTTGGACCAGTAGTTTTTGAGAAAAGATGGGATAAGTACCGCCTTCGCATGTGTACGGAAGATGATAGGTATTAACGGTGTTCCGTACACGACTAAAATAGTGTTCCGTACAGGGCGCATAACTTTAATTTTCGGCAAAAATGGGCATTGTTTGAAGTCTTATTAAAATCTTATGTCAGAATATACCATTATTGTGTTTAACTTGAAGTTAATGATATATTAAATAACTCTTTTATGAAAGTTTTAAATGAAATAGCTTCAGAAATCATTTACTTTTTATATCATGTTTATTTTATTACAGCATGACAATTTAAAATATTAAAACATTAAATTCATGCACATTGAAGCTAACTTGACTGACCTTTTATGAATATAAACATCATTACTGCAAAAGGAGGATCCAAACAGCGTTTGCAGCCTATCTCTCCGGCGGAGAGTTGCGACATGCGGTATTTACCCACAATTGATGTTTAAACATCCAAATTTCAAGGCATTTATTCAACAAAAGATAAGTTATTTAACAATTTGTGATAACATAATATTCACTTCATAAGAACTGTAATACCGTGTGATGCATAAATTAAATGCAAAAGCATATTGTCGGGGCTTTAAATGTCTCCCCTCCCAGGCGACACTTGCACTTTAAGCTTGCCCACTTTCTATTTTCAAGCGCATTAGGTGGACGTAGCAAACTTACTGATTTTACTCGGAAACATATTGTAGGAATGTCTCTGTTGTTGTTGGGGCTGAAAGGGTGAGAATTTAAGATTACACAGATATATAGCTTGCCTACGACCCATAAGTATTTATTCAGAGATTAACGTTAAAAGGTCGTCTGTACGGAACATCGTTGTGTACGGAATATGGTTAGTCTACGTTACTGATGCTAATGCCAATACTAATGCTAACATCGAACGCACCTCAGGGTCAAACTTGAACATTTTAAATGTTATTTATTTTAATAGGAGGAATAACAGAAGCTAACTTTAGTTATCTTTTAACATTTACAATTGAAATAAAAGTCTATCACTTCGTTTCTCTCACCGTGTGAATGGTTATTTAGTGGTGTTCAGCTTTCAGGATGCTCGCTGTCTTCAAGGTCTGCATCAGGTAAACATCAGTGATGTTCACTGTCGGGACCAGACAAACTATAGCAAGCATCATAATAATAATAATTTATTCGTATATAGCACCTTTAAAGCTTAATTCTCAAAGCGCTTTACATCAAAGAGAGACAGATATAAAACAGTTTAACAGTAAAAAATGAATCGTTCCGGCTAAAACATTCACAATTGATAAAGCATTCAAATATCTAAAACATAAACCAAAAACGCACGCCTCATGAATAGGCGAGTGTGAAGTAGTGAGTTTTCAAGGATGATTTAATCATGTCTAATGTCATGGGGGAGAGAGTTGCAGAGCCTCGGAGCCAGGGATGCGAAAGCCCGGTCACCCATAGAACGCAGACGAGTGGAGGGGACTGTTAGATAGTGGTGGGCAAAGCGAAACTATCAAAGCAAATGTGTCGAAGCTTCGAAACGTTTCGAAACACTACTCTACGGTGACACCTAGTGGTCATTTTATTTGCATTTCACTGAAACAGCTTCAGCAAAGAACAGTTGAGCAAATTGAGGTATGAAACCCCACTTTGTAGCCTTGATTCAGCGAATGGTTTAGTCGAGCGGTTAGAGTTCGTGGTCACCATGCGGCAATGATGGGTTCGAATCCAGACTGATACAGTTATTTTGAAATGCTTTAATACCAGTTGGTAATGCGTTGTTATTGTATCGTTTTGTTTCAACATTGCTCTGAAAGACGAATAAACACCTTGTAAATAAATTCGTATTGTTTTTGTTCATAAAACAGGGTTGTTGCTAGATCAGATACAGTTGTGGCCAGAAGTTAACAATAATTATTCATATTATTAATTAAATTTCCCATTGTATTTTATTAACGTCTATCCAAAACCTAAACCCATCACAGTACTGTAAAACTATGAATTATTGTTTTACAGTGTTACAAAAATAATGCTAAATTGATGGCATATCCGCAGCTGTATCCTATCTAGACTACACCATCAAACAATAACATGATTAAAATACATAAAATCATGATTTTGGAGTATTTGGACTAGTCGGGATTCGAACCCAATATAAATTTGAAGCACAGCATCAATGTGCACACGCACGGTCCACTAGGCCATACGAGACAGAATTATGAAACTGATCATGCCAGTCAAATGCAGATTCTCCGGGTCTTGAAATGTCTCTGAAATGATCGATGCTTTGAATCGCTTTAGTCACGTGACCAGGTGTTTCAAAACACTTTAGTCACATGACCTGGGTGTTTCGGATCATGCTTCGATTAGTGGTGGGCAAAGCGAGGCTTCGTGAAACACTGAAACAGTCGAAGCAAATGTGTCGAAGCTTCGAAACGTTTCGAAACCTCACTCTACAGTGACATCTAGTGGTCATTTTTTTATGTATTGCACTGAAACAGCTTCAGCAAAGAACGATTGAACTAATTGATGCATTAAACCCAACTTTGTACATGAAATCCTACAAGTATCATAGTACAGTGGTTAAGGACTCAGACTTCCATGCAGGGTTAGTAGGTTTCGAAGCCAGTCTGTCGTAGTTTTTTTGAAATGGTTTAATACTAGTTGGTAATGCTTTGTTCTTGTATCGTTTTGTTTCAACATTGGTCTGATATCCGAATAAACAATTTGTGAATAAATATGTCTTGTTTTTGTCTTAAAACAGGGTTGTTGCTAGATCAAAAACGGTGGCCTGAAGTTATCAAGAATTATTTATATTATTCATTAAATTTCCCATTTATTGTATTTTATTAATGTCTACCCAAACCATAAACCCAACCATACTGTAAAAATATTTATTATTGTTTTACAGTGTTACAAAAATGATGCTAAATTGATGGCGTAATTTTAGCTGTATCCTATTTAGGCTACTCAAAACAGAAACATGATTAAAATACATAAAACCATGATTTCAGAGCATTTGTACAAGTCGGGATTCGAACCCAGAACATCATGCAGAGCTTAGAATCAATTAGCAAACACACAGTCCTCTAAGCCACATGAGACAGAGAATAATTGGAGACCTTGGCAGTCAAATCAGGATTCGCCAGGTCTCGAAACGTTTCTATGCTGATCGATGCTTTGAATCGCTTTAGTCACGTGACTGGGTGTTTCGAAACACTTCAGTCACGTGACTTGGGTGCTTCGGATCATGCTTCGGTGCAGTGTTTCGAAACACTTGCGCTTCGGGATCTCGACACTGTGTTGAAACGTCAGTTTCACGTCAGCCATCCCTACTGTTAGAAGACCAGAGTCAGAGGAACGGAGGTCACGTGAAGGGGAGAACCAAGTTAAGAGTTCAGAGAGATAGTGTGAAGCCAAACCATGCAGGCCCTTGCATGTAAGCATGAGGATTTTAGAATAATTATAAAATCTGACTGGTAGCCAGTGGAGAAATTCCAACAGGAGTAATGTGTTCTCTGATTTTAGCCCCTGTCAGAATTCTGACCGCTGAGTTGTGGACATATTGAAGTTTATCGATAGCCAGCTAGTAAGGCATTGCATGTCATCATGTCGAACTGTGCCATGTTTTTAAAATTCTTACACATTGTTTTCCAGCGGATGACAGCACATCATTATAGATTAATACGTATAATTGTTTATTTCCTGTGTGTGTGTGTGTGTGTAGTATATTAGCCCACCTGTAAATTGTTTTTGTTTTTTTAAATTTACATTCATTCATTTTCCTTCAATTTATCAGGGGTAGCCACAGCAGCATGAACTGCCAACTTATCCAGCATATGGAAAGCAGCGGTTGCCCTTCCAGCTGCAACCCAGTTATGGGTAACACTCATACACTATGGAAAATTTTGTTTATTCAATAGACCTTTTATGCACTTCCGCATTTTTCGAACAGAAATACGTCAATGTAGTGTATTAGAACTTCCTGTTATCGTAGCGGCAGATACGAAAAATGGCATATTGAAGAATCACAGTTTCTGCTGTGTTCCAGGCTGTTCGTCTTCCAACCAAAAACAGCCCTACCTTTCATTTCATTCTTTTCATGTGGTTCCAAACCTGAAACCCAAATGGATACAGGCGATCCGAAGAGAGGAAGGGCATAGTTTTCATGTAAAAACCAAGTGTGCCGCAAGCCTACGTTTGAGTGAAGGTTTCGGCCGTTAGATCGCCCCCTGGGGGCTGGCTGCAGTACAAGTCATAAAGCCCGCCTCCTCCGTGTTAATGAAGGAGACTTGAGCCCAAATAAAAAAAAATATTACACTTGCAATAAAATGTCCCGAAAGATGGTTCTGGTGGATTAAGGCACTGGTTATTGTGCTGAAATAGGTGCAGATCTTCATTTTTGTAAACAGTTTGTTTTTAGCAGTAATTTAATGCTGGGCGTGTCATCGTGATTGACAGCTGTGATTGACAGTTTCTCAAAGCGCGGCGTCTGAGCTTCGGCAGGAGACTGAAGTAGACTGAAATGTTATTATTCGATTTCTGTGTTATTTTACCATGACAAAATGAGTTCAGCAGTAAACTATAGTTTCTGACATACATGATCCTGGTGGAACACTGTTTATTCGCTAAGTTCAGGGCTTTTTTCGGGCTTTATTAGTTTGCTGATACACGCCTAGCCACCCAGATAGCAAAACACAGTTCCGGCTAGATTCTCGCCTGCCGGAGACTTATCTCTTAGAGCTCAGACTGACTAATGTTACCTCTGCTGGACCTACTCCGGATGCCTGGACTCACTGCCCGATTCCAGTCCGAGTCAATCGAGCCAGATGCGGCGGCCGAGCGAGCAGGCGCTGCCGCATACGAGCCGGAATCAGCCCGCGACGCCGCGAGTAAGTTGTGCGCTGCGGCCTGGAGCTGGCGCGATTGAATATATAAAACCCTCATATTTGTTAACGTTATTACATTCATTTGTGTTGATATGACAGCAAACGCATGCTGAGAAGTTCGGGGGGCGTAGTTGATTTTACATAAAGCGTTTGGTTGGAAGCTCGACTCTGCTCATTTTCGCGGCTCCTCCTCTGGCTCCATCAGACAGTCCTTCTGCGCATGTCTGGCTCCAATTTCAGCAGTCTTTTGCGACAGTTTGTGCCCGTCAAGCAGGCGTTTTGCCCTCAAGGCGTTCAATGGGAAAAAGGGCTGTCGCGTCATCCATATTTTTTACAGTCATTGGTAAAAACAGGTAGCACCTATGTCTGCAGCCGGCACTTCGCTCCGGATGATTAAAGTGGTGGCTGCGTCGTTCGTCGCCTGAAGAGTGCTGTTGTCCCGAGCCTATTCCCTTGAAACAACTTTACAGCTCCTTAGAGAAGGGAGTCAGTATAAGACAGAACCTACAAACGTCAGTCTAAACAGCTATGCTGTGAAGATAGCGACACGGTGGCTAAGGCAGCAAGGATGGATCACGACTACGTGACACACCCACCTGCAGGTAAAATTGTTCATAGTGTATTTAGTTAACCCTAGTCAACTATGTTGTAAGGATAGTTTATAGGGATAGTTTACAGTTTAACCCAAAGAATGACCAGTCTGGTAGATGAAGAAGAGCCGGAGTCAGAGATTTAAATAAATAAATTAAGTTTACTGAAGATAGTTTGCAGTTTCATCCGCAGAAGCCAGCTTCAACACTCGCAATGAGTTCCTAGGCCGCTCTGCTTACAGTTTCAACAATCGAACAATTATACTCTTTACAGTCCAGAAAGGGTGGGATCCAGGTAAACAGTTCTCATTGGTTACAACAGAAATAGACAATTCTAAATACATGCGTCAAAGAAACAAAGTATCTACTTCCAGATATGGATGGCCTTAATGTGTGCGTCAAAGAAAGCATTGTATCTGTCTCCAGATATGGATGGCGACCTGATGCCTAGAGGTGAGGTCGCCCTAAGTTATTAGGAGCTGATCTCCGACCTGTAAAAAGCTAAACCAGGAACACAATAGTAAAGACTCAAGGATGTTTCTTGTACGTTCAGCTGTGTTATCAGGCTGGTTCAAGACGGTTTCCATCACATTCTGCAACAATATCTTGGCTACACAGTCTGTCTCCACACAAAAAGGAATTACATTACTATTAATTATACACAAAAACAGATCAATCAAACAGCTATAAAATTATAGGCAATATATCAGGACAATAAAACAGCTGTCTTCTCCTCTGTATTGGACCTCCAGTCATAAGAACAGATGGAGAGAGAGAGAGAGAGAGGTCTCCATGACCTATGACCTGGTTTGTGTGTCTCCTGAAAACAAAGTTAAAATAGACAGGCAAAAAGAGAAACAAGGACACAGAACATTCTTGCAGTAAGCAGTTTTAACTTATTCGTTAGTTAAAATCAATTCACAGTTAAATACTGAGAAACAGGATGATGAAAAGGATAAACGTTGGTCCATGATGAGACGGATTGGAAAGCAGAAATCCGAATCCTTCAATGTGTACCGTTACGCATTTCTACCTGAACAAATTAATGTTAATAATATAAGCTGTTCACGAAACTCAACCAATAAAATAAAAAAATACAAGAAATCTTAAACTATTTAGTCAAATATATAGTCAAACCTCCAGTTTGTGAGGCTCATCGCTCTTTCTCATTGACCTGAAGCATCTACCTCTCACTACTACCTGTCCCTGGAGTATATTTGATACTATAACCGCATGCAACAAGAAAACATTACATGTAGTCTCACATAGAAATACACAACTTAACAACGTCAGTAACAAAAAGCTTACCAATTGTGGATAAACTCTTCATGGAAGAATTTATATCCCTTGTCCAGTTTGTTCCCTTTAGTGGACGAATGCATCTCCACACTCTTCACCACATCGGCGCTGGTGAACTTCGGAAGACAACTCAGGCTCGCCGAAAACACTCTAGCTGCCATTTCTCCGCCAAAATAAAAACTCATACCGGAACTAGGTTTACACGTTGTTGACGTACTTCCGGTTTTTGCGTAAAAGGTCTATTCACCTGTACCACATGTGTTTGGACTGTGGGGGAAACCCATGCAAACACAGGGAGAACACAGTAATGCCAACTGACCCAGCAGGGGCTTGAACCAGCGACCTTCTTCCTGTGAGGCGACAGTGCTAAACGCTAAGCCACCGTGCCGCCTTTTAAATAAACAAATAGTTTTAAAACTAATTTCAAATAGCTATTGTTCTGTCTTTGCCATGATGAAAGCACATAATTAATTTTCAAGATACTAGTCATAAACTTAAAGTGCAATTTAAAGGCTTAACTAGGTTAATTAGGCAGCTCATTGGACTACAGTGGTTTGTTCTGTAAGCCATAAAAAATATGAACCCATAAGAACACAGACCTGTTTCTCCAGACCAAAAATGGACCATTTATAAGGTTTCTGCAGCTGTTTTACAGCATAGAGTCACAGTATTTCCTGTGGTAATACTATAGTAATACACAGACACTCCATCAATGAACACCATTGTTTTATTATACCAGGAGTCACCAACCCTGTTCCTGGAGAGCTACCTTCCTGCACATTTCAGTTGCAACCCTGAGCAAACACACCTGTTTGTAATTATCAAGTGCTGCTTTAGGTACTATTAATTGGTTCAGGTGTGTTTGATCAGGGTTGGGACTGAATTCTGCCGGAAGGTAGCTCTCCTGGAACAGGGTTGGTGACCCTTGTATCAGGCTGGGTTTCAAATGCCAAGAGTATCCTTACTTGGTAAGTGTGGTGTACACGAGATTGTTTCAATCTTTCTCAAAGAAGTAACCCATACAGGTTGTTCCCATGTGTCTTTTGCAAACTCAAGTTCACTATTTCGAATGTAGAAGCACAGCAAGTGCACTCAATTAGGGAGAGGGAGTATTATTACAGTGTAGTGTTTTGGCTGTCTATTTAAAATGGGCACTTCTTCTGTTGTCGTTCCCCTGGCTTGTTGCATGCCCAAGTTATGATTCTTTGTAAACCTATAGCAATCAGCAGTGAGTCTAGTTCCACCCTCTTGGTACCATATTGTTGTGCTAGATACCCTTAGGAAAGGATCATAAAAAGTGGTACAGTATGGGTCACTAATTTAGTTGATCTCACAATAGAAATGTGTACTGTGCTATACAGAACCGTACAGCTCAGAGGAAACAAGCCCTAAATAGGCAGAAGCTATAGATCTATATTGTCGGTTTTAATAATAATAATTCCTTACATACGGACTGGACACTCTAAGCACTTGACAAACTTTTGGGGGGAATCTCCTCATCCACCACCTGTTTGCAGCATCCACCTGGATGATGCGACGGCAGATATATTGCGCACGATCACACACCAGCTGATCGGTGGAGATGAGACAGAGTGATGAAGTCAATTATGATATAGGGATGGACAGAGGGCGGTGGGCAAATTTGGACAGGATGCCGGGGTTAAACCCCTATTTCTTTTTTAAAGGACATCCTGGGGATTTTTAACAACCAGAGAGTCATCCGAAAGACGGCGCTCACTGAGCAGATCACTGAGAGTCCCCGTCAATATAATGCGGTGTTATGACTAGGCCCACACGGAATCTGCGCGCGCAGAATTCCGCAGATTTTTAGCCCATTATTACTTCTGTTTATTTACTTGTGTAAATGTGTAAATCTGAATTTATTCAGTTTTTATTCAGTAATTTATTACTTTTTATTTCATATATTAAGGTCTTAGTTGTGTTACTCCGCTGGATACTCCCAAAATAATTCCGCAGAAATCCGCAGATTTTTACCAAAATTATACGCAGAAATAGCAAAAAACGTCCGCAGATTCCGTCTGGCCCTGGTTATGACCCACACAGATGGCAAGTTGAGCGCCCCCTGCTGGTCTCACTAACCACTTCTGGGAGCAACTTAGCTTTCCCATGTGGTCACGGTTAAATGCGACACCGATCGGATCTGTTCTATGACCGCGTGCACACGAAAAAACAAATGCATTCGGATATACAGAGATGACTTTCAGGCCTCCTTCATACGTGAAAATAAATCAGATATAAATGGGACAATGCGACTGTCATGTAAACGGGCAGATCGGATTTATTGAGGCATTCCGTTTTGTACGTCATTAAACTTGCAACAATGTGGTACTTCTCCGCAGTTTGATGACGAAGAAGGTAGAGCGTGTGTGGAGAAGCCAGTGCGGTAAACAACAACAGAGGAAACGAGGAGGAAAGTGGTCAGTGGTCAACAGCAAAAGTTACCTGCATTCTTGTCCTGTGAAGAGATGAGTCAGTGAAGGACGCTATATATAAACTAAGCTGCAATGACGGTTTTATCCCTCCTCCTCCACCTCTTAATCACTTTAAAGTTGACTTCATATATTTCGCAGAGCTAAAAACAAGATAGATGCTAGAACCCGCCTTTATGCATGCGCAACATCGTAAATTGTATGGCAAGTGTAAAAACTTGAATCGGATATGGGTCAAAATTAAAAAAACGTGTAAACGGACAGGCAAAAAAAATCAGATATAGGCAACAAATCAGAATTGGGCATCAAGATCTTGTAACGTTTCCTTTACTTTATAAAGGCTGATTTATACTTCTGCGTCAAACGCCGGCGTATGCTACGGCGCTGACGCATAGCCTTTCGCCATGGCCGTCGGCGTGGCTTGTAACTACACGTTGCAACGACGCGTAACGCAAGCTCTGCGATTGGTCGGCTTGGTAGAGCTGATGAGTCTGGGCGGGACCGAGAGCCGCGCGAATGGCGCGAGCGTTTGTTTACAAGTGTGGAGTCCCGTGAAGGAGCTCCGGATGGAAAGTTTTGTTTTGTGTTTACCTCATAGTTAAAGTTGTTGCACGTCCGCCGGTTCCTGCCTCTAAATGAGCGAGTTTGAGTCACTTGTACATCCCGGAAGTGTTCAGGAAACGCAAAACAGAAGCGAAGAAACTCGACACAGAGACACATTTACACCTCACTGCCAACTAGCGTTTCGGAAGTGTTAATGCAGACTAGAGGTCCCGACCAGATTTCTGCGGCGCGGGAATAAATTTCCGAATAAATCGCGGGAGCGGTCGGTAACGGGTTTAATTTGGGACGGGAGCGGGCTGTCTAGCAATATCACGGATATTGCTATGCGAATGAGAGAGAGAGAGCGAGAGCGAGCTTTGCCTGTGTGTGTGCTTGGTGTGTGTATGTTAGTGCGCGCGCGCAAATGAGAGAGAGCTGGCGGACTCCAGATGCTTGTGGACTCACTGCCCGATTCCGGCCCGAATCAATCGGGCCAGATGCGGCGGCCGTAAGCGAGCAGACGCTGCCGCATCCGCGCCGGAATCGGCCCGAGAGTAATGTGCGCTGCGGCCCGGAGCTGGCGCGACTCAGTATTTATATACCTTTATATAAAACCTTTTGGTATTACATTGGTACTTGATACATGGTATTAAAACCCTTTGACTTGATATAACAGCAAACGCCTGTGTGTCTGCTTGGTGCTTGTGTGTGTGTTAGTGCGCGCGCGTATGAGAGAGAGAGAGATTTGTCTGTGTGTGTGTGCTTGGTGCTGTGTGTGTGTTTGTTTATACAGACAGCTTGACTGTCTGGACTGTATAGCTGGGGGATTTTCGGTTTTGTTCTCCCCCGCTCTTTAGCGGGATCGGGCGCGGCGGCCAGAAAACGGGGTGGGTCGGGCCGGGCAGCGGGACAATAAATTCTTAATTTAAGCGGGAGCGGTCGGGTTCGGGCTAAAACCTGGCGGGTGCGGGCGGGAGCGGGATTCAAAATTTAGTCCCGCGCAGATCTCTAATGCAGACCAACAGGGACAGCGCGCAGAAGTATAAATCCACAGCTGCGCGCGTTGCCTGCGCCGTGAGTTACGCCGGTCACTTGACGCAGAAGTATAAACCAGGCTTAATGATGGGGTGCCAGACAGTATGTCAATAGCCCCTTTCACACAGTGATACCAGTAAATATATGGAAAATTTCCGGAACGACTTTACCGGTAATTTCAAAAAAGTGCTGTTCACACAGGTGAGGACGTTACGGAATTTTTCCGGAAAAGAGCATTCACACGTCCACTCCAAAATACCGGTAAATTCTGACATCATTAACCAGAAATGACCTCTAAACAGCTGCGCTTGTATTTGTAAACTATTAACTACATCACAAACTTTGTGTATGGATCAGTATTGTGAACAACTTTGATGAAAAAATATTTAGAAACACTTTGGCATGTTGAGATGTACATGAAATGTGTGTGTGCTGGCGCTCATAGACTTTTTCATGGGCACATGCAAAGCTTGAAGGTAAACAAACAACGGCTTATCATAAGCATCTTATCGATAATTAATTACACGTTTGGCATTAAGATGAACATATAAACGTTATCTGACTAATTTCTAGCTGCTAAATGTGTCTGGAAAAATATTCTAAAAATTATTCTCCTAAACCGCGCGGACGTGAATGCGTCTGACTCTTCTGATTGGCTAAAGCAGACGTCTCACGTCAGCACGTTCTAGACATGTACGTGCTTATTCCAGCAATCTTCCTTTTGCGTTCACACAGCGCAGCATTCCGGCAAATTACCGGTAATGTTACAACTTCTCTTTCCGGAAATTAGCCAGAACGAATTTACAGGTACTTTCAAAAAGAGCCTGTTCACACACACACCTTTCTGGAAAATTGCTGGTAATTTTCCGGAAAGGTGTGTATGTGTGAAAGGGGCTAATGTCAAATAAGTAAAAAAAAAACAAACAAAAAAAAACCGGTAGAGCAGTAGAGGCTTTGCAGTTCTCATTTAAGTAGAAGCGCTGAAGCGCAGTAGATGCTTTGCGGTTCTCACTTTGGCTGACACTTGACAGTACATACATTCAATAGAGGCTTTGCGGTTCTCATTTCCATTGAAGCCTTACGTTGCTCACATACTCATCCGCTTCTTGACATCTCGGCAGGGTTTAAACAACGCTGGCTGATGAAAGCATGATGAGTTAAAACTCAAACGAACGCCATCGGAGAAACCGAAACTTTGTCAAAACTTCAATGACTGCCAGAGGCCATGTATCACTTCCTTCTCCCCCTCTTTCCATCTAGCTCTTACTTTTCTTCTCTATGACGCCAAGCTCTTTTAACAAGGAACAAACTTCACCCATAATAAAAGTTTTTACTGAAATTGCTGAACTTTTTCAACCACAATATAATTGATTTATGACATCGTCACAACCTGACAGTGTAAACCAGGCCTAAATTTTTAAATAATTGTCGCATCGAGCCATCAAACTAGCCATTAACGTAGTTGATCTTTTTTTGCCATAGACCCGTTGCCGGTGAAAGAGGAGAGTCAAGAACTGGATGAAGTGGAAGAGAAAGGTCCTTTTGAGAATTATCAACATTTCGTAACTGGAGGACAATCATTTCATCGTGCACGGACTGACAGAACTTCCTCGCAAGAAAAAGTGCAAGAGATCGACCCTATAAGCTACTTCATCTGCTTTCAGTGTGGGAAAGGTTTCACTCAGAAGGGAAGCCTCAACAGACACATGAGAACTCACACCGGAGAGAAGCCTTACTCCTGTCCTCTGTGCGGAAAGAGCTTTAACCAGCACGGAAACCTTGAAGTGCACATGGGCGTCCACAGCGGAGAGACCCCTTTCGCCTGCCAACAGTGTGGGAAAAGTTTCAGCCGAAAAGGAAATCTTAGGTATCACATGAGAGTTCACACCGGGGAGTGTCCGTTCACTTGCCAACAGTGCGGAATAAGCTTCACTGCGAAAGGAAGTCTTACCAGACACATGAGAATTCACACCGGAGAGAGACCATACACGTGCTCCGAGTGTGGAGAGAGCTTTGAACAACACGGAAGCCTTAAGGTCCACATGAGAACTCACACCGGAGAGAAGCCTTACACATGCCAGCAGTGTGGAAAGAGCTTCGATCAGCACGGCAACCTTAAAGTCCACCTGAGAATTCACACGGGAGAGAAACCGTACGAGTGTCCTCAGTGTGCGAAGACTTTCGATCAACACGGAAACCTCAGTGCACATGAGAATTCACTCCGGGGAAAAGCCGTATACGTGTCCCCAGTGTGGGAACAGCTTTACTCAGAAAGGACACCTTGAAGTTCACATGAGGATTCACACCGGAGAGAAGCCTTTCACCTGCCAACAGTGCGGGAAGTGTTTTAACCGCAAAGGAATCCTTAGTAAGCATGAGAGAACTCACACCGCACGCTCTTCCGGTGGAAATGTGGAGATGAATATGTAAACGTCTGCAGTGCATATTCCTCTCGGTGAGATGTAACTTTTGTAAAAATATGCTCATAGAAATAGTAAGCATGCTCATGGAAATGGGCCGCTCTGCTCAGCCCAAATGAACTCCCGGATAATCTTCACAGGCCGGTGGTAGGTACACACAGTTTTTCAGTTTCATTTCACTTTAACAAGATGTTTGAAAACTTGAAGTGGCTTCGTTGTGGAAAGAGTTTAGCAATTAAAAATGTCCACTCAAAAACCGTCCATTCAATATTCCGTTATTTTGCTCACAAAAAACAAAAGAAAGCAAAAACTATATTTTGGCGGGGTTTTTTTTACACATGTATACACTATTTTCCTCTGATTTGCCAACCAAATCTGAGCTCGTGGCGTAGCCCTCAAAATAACAGTCCTGTATATGTATGTATGTGTATATATATATATATATATATATATATATATATATATATATATATATATATATATATATATGTATGTATATATGTATATATATATATTGTAAATATATATATATATATATATATATATATATATATATATATAAATATATGTGTGTGTGTGTATATGTATGTGTATATATATATATGAATGTGTGTGTGTGTGTGTATATATACATATATATATGTATGTGTATATATATGTATGTATGTATATATATATATATATATATATATATATATATATGTGTGTGTATGTGTGTATATATATATGTATGTGTATATATATATATGTATGTGTGTATATATATATGTGTGTATATATATATATATATATGTATATGTATGTGTGTGTATATATATATATATATATATATATATATATATATATATATATATATATATATATATATGTATGTATGTATGTGTGTGTGTGTGTGTGTATATATATGTTGTATTGCTGTGAGTTGAGAACATTAATTATAAAGTAGAAACAATTTTGCTTAATCCTCCTTTACATTCATCCAGTTGCTAAGACAGTCCAGTCCAGACATCCTAAGTCGGCAGGAAGTTGCGGGAGTATTCCCGGATGCCCGCAAATGATTGATAATCTCCCGGAAATCGCTCGTCTCCTGCCCGGTCCTTAAATACAATGCACACCCCTCTCCACCGCATTCCTCCTAGCTCTTCGAAACTCACCCCCACCACTCTTCAGCTACGTCTCTCGCGCACACGCCCCTACTCTGATACGTCGTTTACTCAACCCCTGACACAGACACACACACACAGACAGACACACACAACACGCTGGAGCGAATTCCTTCAGATTCAACACGCATGATCGCTCCGGATAGCCTGGTGATGCGACATTAATTGTTTTATACTAAAACTTGCCTTTAAAAAGTGCTTCCTTGGTCTTATCCATATTTCTTTGCATGTTGAACACGTCCACCACAACAGTTAATTTTTTTTAACACGTTAAATATTTCAAATTAATCGCATGCGTTAACGCACTAATTTTGACAGCACTAATTTATATATATATATATATATATATATATATATATATATATATATATATATATATATATATATATATATATTTATACACACTGTAATATTGAGATTAATCTACATTAAAATGGCTTATTTGAATTCTGCCCAAATAAAGACTAGAAGTCAGTCTTTAAGAACGGGTTTTTCAAGCCAGGTGGCGCATTAGACCAAGGGCTTATCTCCGGTTTCCAAAATGAATCACAAACTGCTTGAGAAACTGTTCTACTATGATAATTGGTGATGAAATAAGATGCACTTGTGTTTACTAATTGTTTATTCAGTTAAACATGAATTTTGAACTGTTTTGTCGGCCTACATAAGCTCCAAACTGCGATTTTTGATCACCTTAATCTGACTAAAGTCATAACTGTACTAAACAGGAATGGAATTAAGACATGTGGAGTCTGCAGATATTAGTGGCATTAATAAAGTAAACACCGCGATCAAACTATTACCGTCATGTTGGAATTTGTCAGTAAAGGACCGCGCACTAAAACACACACACTGAAGTTTTATTCTTTCCATTTGGCTTGCGTTATTAAATCCCATAACACTCTCACCAGTCCTTACGTCTAAATCCCCAGTTTGTCACAGGGGCATGAATGAAATGTTGAGTGAATGTGAAGCTGCCGAACTGCAGTTAAAGTCACCCAAAATTACAGGAAACTCTTACATGAAAGCACTTCAGGTAAACACCTTCATTATATTATTGTCTATTAACCCCTTCCACTTTCTGTGATTAAAAGTCTATTGCAAACATTTAGCCAGATTCTCACTAATAAACAACGCGGCACTTTAAGTTTTAAACCAATTCCATTTAAAACCCAGGACGCACCAAGATGGCAAGCTTTATTACTAACAAGTAATGAAACAGCACTCCAAACCACCCATAGGGCCTTTTTACTTGTATTTAAATGTTTGATGTTGAGAAATGCACTTGGAAATGGTTAAAGATATGCTGTATTTAGTATGGGCTTAAGGGGTATCGTCTCATTTGGAGCATCATTTCTGTTAAAGTTGGGTTTGCTGGCCTTTGATAGTTTCTTTTATTTGTCTGCTGCCCTCATCCGTTCATCCTTCCCTGTGATACTTTCAAATATAGTACATATTTTCTTTACAGTCATGTGCTGCTTTAACCACCTTCTGTAAATATTGCAAATAAACCCTTGAGTCTTTTTGCATTGCGTCTTAGTTGGTTGCATTGTCTTTGCTCCACACCACACACGTTTTCCCTTTGGATTATCAGTTAATGTTACACAGACCCCTCGAATTCCACCAGGGGTTGTTACTCAGAACAATTCATAATCCTTTAAATAATAGTCTCTCTTTTCTGCCTTAAGGCTGATTTATACTTCTGCACCAAGCGTACGCGTATGCTGCGGCGCAGCCTTTCAGGGTCCATACGGTCTTGGAAAGCCTGGAAAAGTCAATCAAATCCGGTCAATCTACGTTCCTACTGTCACCTATGGTCATGACCGAAAGGACAAGATTTCGGATACAAACGGCCGAAATGAGTTTCCTTTGAAGGGTGGCAGGGCGCACTCTTGTGGGTAGTGTGAGGAGCTCTGTTACCTGGGAGGATCTCGGAGTAGAGCCGCTGCTCCTCCACATCGAGAGAAGTCAGCTGAGGTGGTTTGGGCATCTGTTTCAGGCATGTCCCACCAGGAGAAGACCTTGGGGTACACCTAGGACACGCTGGAGGGACTATGTCTCTTGGCTGGCCTGGGAACACCTCGGGCTCCCCTCGGAGGGAGAGGGAAGTCTGGGGTTCTCTCCTAAGACTGCTGCCCCCACAACTCGGCTCCGGAAAAGCTGCTGAAAATGAATGAATGAATTTTCCAGGCCTGGAAACGTTTTGGAAAAGTCCTGAAAATTTACCAACTATTTGTGTACTTAAATATATTTGAGATCATTTATATTTGATGGATAAACTTAATAATGAAATGGGTAAAAAAAAAGCAATAACTTCAAAAATAAAAAGCAATTTTAGCTTGGCCTCTCTTTCATCGTAATTCAAGATGTATTTTGAGTGTCGTGTCCAGAAAAAAATATCTAACTGCAGAGGTAAGATACTGTGGGTGCTAAAGGCTAATTTGTGCTAATCTTAAGTCTTGTGAAAACACAAGCCAAAATTTGAAACATTTTCACACAGACAGCAAGATACTTTCTACAAACTATTTTACAGATATGAAAATAAATAGAAACTACATGGATTGTCACATATTTTTTGATATGCTGTAATAAATTCGAATGTGCATTTTTTTTCTTATTTACCACGTCTACGCAGACATTACATGAAACACGAAACAAGATCATGAATATTTACCTGATTGGCTGGCTTGGTAGCGCTGACGAGTGTGGGCGTGACAGAGAGCCACACCATCCCATGGGGCAGGTGTTTACAAGTGGTAAATCCCTTGAAGGAGCTCCAGATGGAAACTGTTGTTTTGTGTTTACCTTATGATTAAAGTTGTTGCAGGTCCGCCGGTTCCCACCTCAAAATGGGCGAGTTTGAGCCACTTGTACATGAAGGTAGTGTTTAGAAAAAACAAAACACCAGTGAAGAAACTGGACACAGAGGAACATAACACCTACTGCCAGCACGCGTTTCGGAAGTGCAGAGCAACACAAACAGCGCGCAGAAGTGCACCGTGTGTCACGCCGATCACTCGATGCAGAAGTATAAACCAGGCTTTAATCCTTCGAAGAATGCATATTAGCAGTGTGGGACATGGTCAGCAACAATACTCCGGCAGGTTGTGGTATTTAAATGAGATGCTCAGTTGGTACAAAGTTCAGTGTGTGCTAAGGAACTCTTAAATGCACTATTACACCACCAGCAGGCTTAGCCCTTGATATGAGGAGGGTTGGATGCGTCCTGTTTTTGTTTAAACTAAATTCACAGTGAAAATCGAGGCCAGGCAATATTCTTCAATCTTTAATTCTCCAATTTAAGAGAGTTTGTGCAGATCGTGCCCTTAGTTCCTCTCCATATCTGACATAATATACAAACCCCGTCACACTGCAAAATGAGTAACGAAGTTATTTGATGCTGCAAACATTGAAGTGGCCATCACAGAGTCCTGATCTGAACCAGCTTGAAAAGCACTGGAAAATCCTTGGCAGGACAGTCGAGGTTTAGAAACCCACTGCAATTACCAACCTGTTGAAGAAACTGAAGAAGAGATGGTCAATGGCTCGTTTGAGCATATTCTGTACAGTACGGTTTACATCTATTTCCAGTTCCACTTTCAGAAATGGCAAAACAGAAAGCCTTACCGAAGTACTTTTTGGGACCATTTTGTAAGTGCCTAGCACAACAGTGCAGTGCTAAATGGTTGAGGTAGACTCACAGCTAAATGCTGATTGGTTTACAGAGAATCATCGCTTGCGTCTAAAAATATAATGAGGTCAACAACAAGGGAACTGGCATTTTTAAATACACAGCTGAAACTCAACACTGCAATAATACCAAGGCGGCGCACAGCAATGACCCACGCTTGACCAGAGCTCAAACAAACCTCATCTCTAAGACAAGCATCCACATGCCAAGAATAAGAGCAGAATCTACTTTAAGTCCTTTAACACCCTACTAAAAAAAACAGCTTAAACCAGCCAAAGCTGGTCAGGCTGGTTTTGGCTGGTCACCCAAGCTGGTTTTAGCTGGTTTCCCAGGCTGGTCATGGCTGATTTTCCAGGCTGTTTTTAGAGGGGTTTTGGCCACTTTTTAGCTGGTCTTAATTGGTCAGGTTGGTCTTTGCTGGTCAGGCTGGTTTTAGAGAAGTTTTGGCCACTTTTAGCTGGTTTTAGCTGGTCAGGTTGGTCTTAGCTGGTTTTAGCTGGTCAAACTAGTCTTAGCTGGTTGTAGTGGATCAGGCTAGTTTTAGAGGCGTTTTGGTTACTTTTTATATGGCCTTAGTTGGTCAGGTTGGTCTTAGTTGGTCAGGTTGGTCTTAGCTGGTTTAAGCTGGTCTTAGCTGGTTTTAGAGGAGTTTTGGTCACTTTTCAGCTGGTTTTAGTTGGTTAGGCTGATCCTAGCTGGTTTTAGGTGGTCAAACTAGTCTAGCTGGTTTTAGAGGAGTTTTGGCCATTTTTAGCTGGTTTTAGTTGGTCAGGTTGGTCTTAGCTGGTTTAAACTGGTCTTAGCTGGTTTTAGAGGAATTTTGGACACTTTTTAGCTGGTTTTAGTTGGTCAGGCTGATCTTAGCTGGTTTAAGTGGTCAAACTAGTCTAGCTGGTTTTAGAGGAGTTTTGGCCACTTTTTAGCTGGTTTTAGTTGGTTAGGTTGGTCTTAGCTGGTTTAAGCTGGTCAGGCTGGTTTTAGAGGGTTTTTGGCCACTTTTTATCTGGTCTTAGTTGGTCAGGTTGGTCTGAGCTGGTTTAAGAGAGGTTTTGGTCACTTTTTAGCTGGTTTTAGTTGGTCTTAAATGGTTTAAGTTGCTCATGCTGGTCTTAGCTGGTTTTAGAGGAGTTTTGGCCACTTTTTAGCTGTTTTAGTTGGTCAGGCTGATCTTAGCTGGTTTAAGCTGGTAAGGCTGGTTTTAGAGGGGTTTTAGCCACTTTTTATCTGTTCTTAGTTGGTCAAGTTGGTCTTAGCTGGTTTAAGAGTTGTTTTGATTACTTTTTAGATGGTCTTAGTTGGTCAGGGTAGTCTTAGCTGGTTTAAGCTACTCAAGCTGGTCTTAGCTGGCTTTAGAGGAGTTTTGGTCACTTTTTAGCTGGTTTTAGTTTGTCAGGCTGATCTTAGCTGGTTTTTGCTGGTCAAACTAGTCTTAGCTGGTTTTAGAGCCGTTTCCGGCACTTTTTAGCTAGTCTTAGTTGGTCAGGTTGGTCTTAGCTGATCTAAGCTTGTCTTAGCTAGTCAGGCTGTTTTTAGAGGGATTTTGGTCCCTTTTTTGCTGGTCTTAGTTAGTCAGGTTGGTCTTAGATGGTTTTAGAGGGGTTTTGGCTACTTTTAAGCTGGTCTTGGTTGGTCTTAGCTGGCTTTAGCGGGTCAGGCTAGTTTTAGAGGGGTTTTGGTCACTTTTTAGCTTGTCTTAGTTGGTCAGGCTGGTTTTAGCTTGTCAGGCTGGCTGGTCTTAGCTGGTTTTAGCTGGTCAGGCTGGGAGACCAGCTAAAATCAGCTTAGCCAGGTTGGGAGACCAGCTAAAACCAGCCTGGCCAGGATGAGAGACCAGCTAAAACCAGCCTGGTCAGATTGAGAGACCAGCCTGGCTAGGCTGGTTTTGGCTGGGTGGGAGACCAGCTAAAACCAGCTACTTCCAGCTAAGATCAGCCAACCAGCTTAGGCTGGTTTTAGCTGTTTTTTTCAGCAGGGCACAGCTTAAGGTAAGAAAATCAGTTTTTTTATGCATGTTTGGATTCGTCTGATTAGTAAATCGTATGTTAGCAGCCGTGGTCAATCATAAGCATGTGATCATCTGGCAATTAGTTTATAAATGAACTTCACTTGTTTTAAAGCTTTGATTCTCCCTTCACTAATGAGTAGTAATTTCGAAACTAAGGTAAGAACTAAGGTAAGTTTGCTCAATATTTACCAAAGAGGAATTTCGGGCAAGGCCTTGAAGACTCTTGACAATAGAAAAGACAAGGCATGGCAATAGAAAACAAAAGGCCCAAGGGAAAATTGCGTCGTTCCAGCTCAGACTGAGTGCATTGGTTAAGCTTATATGGGACGGTCAGTGTCATGTGAACACTACTCAAACTTGAAGACTTGTCAGAGGAGCTGAGCTAAATTGACAGAGGCAAACAATGAATGATTATTTTCTCCTATTGCATTCAAGTTATGGCTTTTTTTGTAGTGTGATCAACATTTGTGTTGTAGATGTGTTTGGCAGAAACTATTTTTTAAACATTTTTAATGTTATTTTGGAAAACTGAATGAAATAGCTAAAAAAAAAAATACTCAATCTCTAATACTAGAAGTCTCAAAGGTCAGTAAAATGATCAGAACTTCCCATCCCTATTGCACAGTTGTTTAAAATGCCACACAAAGAATACAAAAATATAGCGGTGATGGCAAGTTTTTGCTGACAGTTTGCCTTTCTCCAAGCGAATGAGCAGATTTTAAAAGTAGTACTTTTTTTTTTTTTGAATAACCTTTTACAACACTTAGGAACCCGACAAAGTCTCTCCAGAGTGAGTTTCCAGATGTCGCTTCAGGTCTCTTTGGTACGAGTAACTCTTGTCACAGTGCAGACACACGTACGGCTTCTCTCCATTGTGAACCCTCAGGTGAGTCTGAAGGTTTCCGATGAATCTGAAGCTTTTTTCACACTGAGGGAAGCCGAACGGCTTCTCCCCCGTGTGAACTCTCATGTGAACCTGGAGGTTTGTTTTGTTGGAGGAAATCTTCCCACAGTGATCGCACATCAATAGGTTTTCTCCAGTGTGAGTTTTGACATGATTCCTCAGATTCTCCTGGTCTTTGAAACTGCGTGCACACTGATGACACACAAAACTGTCCACTCTCGAGTGAGACGTCATGTGTTTGTCAAGGGTTGCTTTGTGCCTGAAACTCTTTACACAATCGCCACATATGAACGGTTTCTCTCCGGCGTGACTGCTGACGTGATACTTAAAGTTTAGTTCAGTTGTGAAGCTCTTCTCACACAGTTGGCAGGTGTAAGGTTTCTCTCCGGTGTGAACTCGTATGTGCCTGTTAAAGCTTCCTTTTTGAGTGAAGCTGCTACCGCATTGCAAGCATGTGTACGGCTTTTCTTTAGAGTGAACACTCATGTGGCCTTTAAGAGTTCCCTTTTTAGCAAAACTGCACCCACACTGCTGGCAAATGAACGGTTTCTCCCCCGTATGAACACTCATGTGGCTTTTTAGAGTTCCCTTTTTCGTGAAACTCTTTCCACACTGTGTGCAGATGAACTTATATAGAGCTGCCGTCTGTTCAGACTCTGAGCAGCTAAACGATTTCCCTTCCATTTCATCAAGTACTTCGCTCTCCTCTTTCAGCACCTTCAGGTCTAAGACAGAAGAAAACGAATAAAAGGTAACTGATTTATTGGCAACTGAAATATGAAGACAAACGTACGTTAGCTAGACCCTTTTAGGCCATTTCCCGAATACTTTTTAAACTGGCAAACACGTTTTCAGCTTACACAAAGATAAACTATAGAGCAGGGGTGTCCAAACTCAGTCCTGGAGGGCCGGTGTTCTGCAAAGTTTAGTTCCAACCCCAATCAGATACACCTAGGCTAGCTTATCAAGATCTTACTAGGCTTTCTAGAAACATCCTTGCAGGTGTGTTGAGGCAAGTTGAAGCTAAAATCTGAAGGAAAGCAGCCTTCCAGGACTGAGTTTGACCACCCCTGGTATAGACAATCAACAAATTTGCCTCAAAAAGTGGAAATCATTGAACGCTATGTTCACATTTTCAGAGAATCGGAACGTGTAAAGATTTAAACGCCATTACAGTATAGAAGTTGTGCTTACTGAAACCGATGATGGGTTTAAACTAATTATTAGCTACACATTTCTAAACCTGCTTATTAGATCAGTGATGCCCAAATTATGGCCCACGGGACAAAGTTTGCCCGTTGTGTCCTTTGATTTGGCCCACCGGAGGGAAAATGATCGGAAGGGGGTTAGGTTATGCCTTTACCCGAGATTCTGATTTAACCTTTTGTTTGTTTGTTTTATTGTTGACCGATGAAAAAAGGCAAATGTTTTAATTAAATGTTGTAAATGAACAGTGTTGGGGAGATTAATGTATTTATTTACAGAATACAGAATACCTGAATAGTTTCATAAAGCTGTTTCTCCATCACTGCTCGACAAACAGCGAGTGTTTATTATAATTAATTATAGACTAAAAGAGGATCGAAATGAGACGCACTTTCTGCTGTTTACACGTTTGGATGCGCTTCATGGCTGATAGATAAAGTATTACGATGTATCGTTCAATAATGCATAATTAATTTAGAATCGCCTGTGAAAACAGTAATATATCGAGTAAGCATTTTGCTTTGCAAACCTTGAATATTAAAAAACAAACCTTCAGCAACAACAACAGACGCAGGAGGGCGGCGCAGCCTGATGACGTCACATCACGTCTCCGTCACAAGTTCAGAGAGGGAAAAAGCTGTATTATTGTACTTAGAAGACAATTTAAAACGTTTAATAAACTAATATAAGATACTCTGTGTTAGAATACTTAAACTGACAATTTAGATAACTAAAAATGTTAATAATAAACAGCATTTCAACTGGTGCATAATTATGCAAAGCTACATTTATCAAGGACATTTCTATTAATAGATGATCATCCAATAATCAATTGAATATTAATACATTACAGAAAGTAGTCCACTTCTCATCTTAAACAACCTTCAAATGTATTTTTTAATTGTGTGGGAAACAATGTTAATATTTAGGGGGATTACAAATTCAACAGTTGAAAGACATTTACAAGACGTGCATCAGGAAAGTTATTTATTTACAGTCCTTAAATTACATTATGATGCGGGCAGTTCGTTTGTTTTATCTCTCTTGTACAATATATGAACTTTTGAATTACTACAAACTTTCTACAAATAGGAATCCACACAGCTTCTCTCGGATCACCTACAAGAATGTTTTAGACATTAAACTAGTTGTTCATTTAATATTATTGACTTACAGCCGTAACAGCCCAATCAAATCGATGCACAGAAAAATCAGTTTTGTCTTTCAGGATATGGTTTTTATATAATTCATTGTTTACTAGTTAAAATGACATTGATATGTTTAAGGTTTGTAGATTTATATTTTATTTTACTGGTTTTAGGCTAGCATGCATAGTTTTAGGGATCAAGAAATTAGTGATATTTTTATATAATTACATTCCCTGCTGAAAAATCCAGCCTAGGCTGGTTGGCTGGTTTTAGCTGGTCGATCAGCCTGGTTTTAGAGGGGTTTTGGCCACTTCCAGGCTGGTTTTCAGCAATTTCCAGCCTGGGAGATGACCAGCTAAAACTGCAGCCATGTCCAGCTTAAACCAGGATGGTCTAACCCTCAACCGAACCAGCTAAGACCAGGCTGGAAATAGCTGGAAACCAGCCTGGAAGTGGCCAAAACCCCGCTTAAACCAGCCAACCAGTTTGGGCTGGTTTAAGTTGGATTTTTCAGCAGGGTTTTGATTCATTTTCAATTATAATATTTGAGATTGATTTGTATGCGCTGTTTTCCATCAAGGCAAGGGGTGTTGAAATATAATTGGCTAAACTGGCATTGGGCGGGTCAAATGTAGGGATGGGCAATACAAATATTTCAAGACGAGTATCATCAATATCAATACTTAAATGAAATATTTTATAATGATTTTAAAAAAATCCCCTTTATTATTATTATTATTATTATTAAATCAAACACAAGACACACGATTTTTTACATTTATTAAAATTACAGTACTAGTATTGGCTAAATAGCCCCATATATAACTAAAAATAATACACAACACAAACATTTGTTTAATTAATAAGAAATCTTCCCCTTAACGCTTTATTTTATGAAAAAAAAATATTGTTGACCGTCCTTTTGAGCCTGTTTTTCTTCAAATCAAAATCTTTTGTTTCTTCTTTGACTGATCAACTCCCCTCCTTTGGAAAAAAAATCTCTAAAAGGGACAGATGATGCAGTGATCCCAAGTTATTTATTTATTTTTGCTAGTTTGCTAAAAGCAGGGAATGTTTGCTCATGATTTCTCCGCCAAATTAATTAGTCTTGCTTTCGGGAAACTACTTTCTCCTCAGCGTGGTGTCTGTACTGTGCCATGAGCTAACGCTGACCTGTTAGCGGAGATACGGCGGAAGAATATTCAAGTTCCCAGTCGTGTTCCTATTTAAGTAAATATTTTTATAATATGCTGCGCTATAAGTGTTGAGATATCCTAAAATCTCTGATCACTCAGTAAGAAAACCCCCCAGAAAAGATTGATACATTTACTTAAGGATCAATCCTTTTGAAACATTCCCAGTATCGAAAATATTGATACTTCAGGATCGATCTGCATATCCCTGGTTAAAGGGACCAAGACAAAGACAGACAGAGGAGCAGGAGGCTAACGGCAGCGCAGCACAACATGAGGCTGAGGCTAGCTGAAGTGGCGGGAGCAGCGGCAGTGCAGACTTGGCTCATCATGTGTCTCACTCTGCTTTGTGGTGGGTAGTTAACGATGATCCTCGCTCTATCCTGATCGATCATGGGCCTCTTTCGGTCTACAATAGGCAGAACAAATATCCAAGCTCAACCGGTGATGGAGGTTTGGGAGGCAAAGTGTGCTCCCTTGCTAACGATTAGCTTCACTGCAAACTCCCAAAGGGAGAAAAAGTTTACAGGGCCACATCCTCACCCTCTGCAGGTAGTATTTTCTTGTTTTGCTTGTATGCTTTTGTTTTAAACAAATAAAATCAATTTACACATGGTTTTCCTGATTGGAAACACCCAGAACGTGAGCATGAGAAAACACTATTGCATGTTAGCATTACCTCAGCGCTCGTCTGGCAGTGGATCCGTAAACGCTAAACTAGTACAAAAGTTACAGGATGAAAAGCGTTATTGGCGTGAGGTGCTCAAGCCAGTTGTGGCTGTCATTAAATTGAGAGAGGACTGCCTTTTAGCACACTGGTAACATTCTTGGCATTCTGGAAGTCATTTTTCAGAGTGATCCTTTACTTTCCATCTTTCATCAACTATATCCGAGGAGTTGGTTCAGCAAATGGGCGACAAAGTGAAAGCTAAACACAGCGGGCAAAGTATTTTTCTCTGATAGTGGACTCCTGACCTGTCACATACTGACCAGCTCACATTCATTTTTAGATTTGTGAGCAAAGAGGGGAAAATATTTGAACGATTCGTCGGTTTTGAACCAATTGAGAGTCACACAGGGCTGACACTGTAGTGACTATGCTTGACAGTTAAAGCTTTAGATATAGCGAACTGCAGAGACCAGGTATACGACAATGCAAACAATATGTTAGGGCGATATATTGGGCTGCAGGGTCATATGTAGAGCAAAAATCCTTTAATCCATTACATTCAATGCGCAGCACATTCACTCAATTTGGTAGGGGGTAAATAGTATAGAAGGCTGCTGCCAACATGCAAGCAAGTTCATTGATCTCATGCAGTCCTTACATGCATTTTGTGTAAGTTCTACTCATAGATTCAACAATGCAGTTATCAAGGTAGACGTTGAAATCACTGTCATTAACACGTTGGAGTTGCCGTGCAGATGCATCTAAAGCCCTTTGTGGGAATTATGTACTTAGCATGTCCTCTAATACAGGAGAGAACCGTGAAACATGCATGGAGGCAGCAGCATCGAGCTCAAAACTGTGTCTGAAGCAGATTCAAAGTGACAAGTGAGGCATTACAAAAGCCAGACATGGATCTGATGACTGCAGTTTGAGTGTTTGAGATCATGGCTTGTATCACTTTAGGATCAATTTGTCGATTTTTAAAAGGTCTGTGAAGAAAGTTCCTGGTGTGTGTCGGCCATACCAGTCCTACGCCACTCAACCCGCTCCGAGTTGGTATCGAACCGGCAACCTTCCGCATGAGAGTCGGGTGCTCTACCAAGGAGGCTAAAAACCCTGGCCTCTAGCGTCTGTCGCTACAGCACCTTTGGAGGTCAGAGGAGTGAGGTTTACCAGCACAGCACACACTAGCTGGCCTCCGTTACACTCACCCCCCTAAACCTCACTCCCATCCGGGTCACGGCACCAATGTAACCCTGCTGGTCCTATGCCACTCAACCCGCTCCGAGTTGGTATCGAACCGGTAACCTTCCGCATGGGAGTCGGTCGCTCTACCAAGGAGGCCTCTAGCGTCTGTCACTAGAGCACCTTTAGAGGTCAGAGGAGTGAGGTTTACCTGCACAGCACACACTAGCTGGCCTCCGTTACATTTAGAACATTTATTGACAAGCTAGTCAGGCGTTTAGCACACATTGATGAGTTGATCCATACCAGAACATTCTTAAAAATGGGACACTGAGGATTTGCCCACTGTTTCTAAACAGGCTGATGCACTCTGCGCTTCCTATAATTCTGATTTAGATCAGAACCTTGCAGATGAAATTATCTAGTTCGGATGCTTTGTAAAAATTGAGCTAGATAAGTCTCCTCAGAAACTGCTGCAGGCGCTCTTGAAACACAGCCTGCAGTCAACTTTCCCCAATGTGTTTGTAGCTCTATGTTTATTTTTTTTTGTAACATTGCCAGTTACAAACTGTGAAGGAGAAAGATCACAGATGGCAAGAATTAACCATGAACTCAGAACAACACAAACACAGCAACGTTTCAGTGCACTGTCACTGATGGCCATTGAATCTCAGCTGGTCAAGGAGCTAGACTCTAATGATATTGTAGCTGAGTTTGCTAAGGGTGTTTTCACACCTGCCTTATTTAGTTCGGTTGAATCGCACTAGAGTTCAAGTTTCCTCTTGGTGTCGTTCGTTTGGGCAGGTGTGAATGTAGCAATCGCACTCGAGTGCGCACCAAAAGGGGACCAAAAAATAAAGAGGTGGTCTCGGTACCCTTCAACCCGTTTTTCATACTGTTTCAACTTTTAATGATTTGGGGTTGTCACATACAGATAACAAATCCTAATCCTACAGGCTCTGGCATATTTTAAACAACATCAAGGAAACAAACTAAAAATGACGTAATTTCTGACAAAATCCGGCCAAAATGACTTTCGTTTTGAGTTTGTTTCAGCAGTTTGAAATGGCTCACTAAAGCGAACTCGGCTCACTAAAGAGCACTTTTGAGCCGCCATTAGTCCGAGACAATTACACAAAGTTCTGAAACTCTGCCTTCTTTGATGTGTGATTTGTTCCTCTGATTCGTTTTTCATTCCACGGGGTTCAGAAAGGAGAACAACATCTAAAACAACAAAACTAGAGACATGGAATACTGGAGAGTCAAATAGCAGAGCTGGTACAGATGTATCTGCACCTGTGCAATCGCTTGCGGAGAAATATACTTGTGTCACACCAGAAGACAACCCCACCTTTTCTAGGACTTGGTACACAACAGTTGCACTATTGAGAGTTTTTTCAGGCAAATAAAATCACTGTATAGTTGTGATGCTCCATCGTTCCCCCTCTCGAAAACGTAAGATTGACAGCGGCAGTAGTAATTCGGTCAATGTACTGGTCTGTTGTGGTAAAGGAGCTGAGCTGGAAGGCAAAGCTTTCAATTTACCGGTCAATCCATGTTCCTACTCTCACCTATCTATAGTTATGAGCTTTGGGTCATGACTGAAGGGAGAAGATCTCGGATACAAGCGGCCAAAATTAGTTTCCTTTGAAGGGTGGCAGGGCGCACTCTTATGGATGGGGTGAGGAGCTCTGACGCTCGAGAGGAGCTCGGAGTGGAGCCGCTGCTCCTCCACCGAGAGAAGTCAGCTGAGGTGGCTCGGGCATCTATTTTGGATGCCTCCTAGACGCCTACCTAGGCAGGTGTTCCAGGCATGTCCCACCAGGAGGAGGCCTCGGGGAAGACCCAGGACACGCTGGAGGGACTATGTCTCTCAGCTGGCCTGGGAATGCCTCGGGATCCCCCCGGAGAAGCCACAGAAAAACTGTTCCTCTGTCTCAGCAGCGAGACACATTTACAACACAGCCTACTGCGGCATGGGGTTGTCAGAGTGTTCGTAAACATTATACTATTACTCAGCCTTTCTTTTTGCAGTCAAATGAAGAACGACAAGCTTAGTTTGAAGTATACCAGGGCTTTAAAAGAGTCATGTGACGTTGCTAAAATTATTGTTTGGTGTAATGGAATGCATTAACACAGTTTGATTCGAGAACACTATATTTTATTTTACAAACAATGTAGTTTTGCTTTCTCAATGAAACTCTCGGTGTCTCCTCAACATGGCAGCAGTACAACAGCAGAAATAATAGTGTACACCTTCTTTGCGTATACATTTATGTGGCGTGTTGACAATCTTCCCACACCTTGTTTTTAAGACTAAACACTTAGCTGACGATGAAGCTAGTTTGGCATGCTGTACCGGAAGAGAGTCCTTAGCTTATGAGATCCTTGAGCCCTGAGCTGCCACCCATTAGCAGGGCGAGAGGGGAGTTTGAGCTCAGGTGGTTCTCGAAGAAACGCATTTCTTATTTCTAGCTAATGACAGATATAAGGATGGCTAAGCAGAGATATACGGCTTGCTAAGATCTTGACTATGGTGTCAATTTTGGTATGTTCACTGCGAACTCTGGGAAAACCCATGCAAGAACGGGGAGAATGAGCAAACTCTGCACAGAAATGTCAACTGGTTTAGTAGGGACTTTAACCAGAGACATTCTTGCTTTGAGGCAGCAGTGCTAATCATTGGGTCACCTTGGCACCCATCTAGAAAGGAAGGGGAGTAGGGGTGGGTAAAGAGGATTCTTTAAAACAAAGATACTGAAATACAAAACTCTGGTTATTTATAGTGAATTAGGAATTATCTGATTGGAGAATCAATCATAAGCTGATGCGGGACCAGCCATGAACGATCATAGGCACATGATCCTCTCGAAATTTCACTTAGATCTGTGGCATTGAGCTCTAGCGGAACTGTACATCCGGCAGCTAACTCTCTGCAACTCTTAAGTGGTCGCCCTCTGAAGCTAAGCAGGGCTGCACCCAGTCAAGACCTGGATGTGAGACCACATGGGAAAGCTAGGTTGCTGCCGGAAGTGGTGTTAGTGAAGCCAGTATTGGGCGCCGAACCTGCGGTCTGTGTAGGTCCTAATGCCCCAGTATAGTGACGGGGAGTCTATACTGCTCAGTGAGCACTGTCTTTCAGATGAGACGTTAAATGTTCTATGGTTATTCTGTGGTTCTGTGGCTATGAGTTTAACCCTAGCATCCTGGCCAAAATTCCAGCATGGTCTCAAGGATACATGGTTATCTAAAGTGTATCTTTAGGTGTTCTTCATTATTCTTACGACAGTTACACTGAGGGACATGGCAAAGTCTCTCCAGAATGACTTTGCTGATGCCACTTTAAGTCTCTTTTATTCTTGTAACTCTTATCACACTGCAGACACATGAAAGGCTTGTCTTCGGTGTGAATTCGAACGTGAGACTGAAGGTTTCCAAAAAACCTGAAACCTTTTTCACAGTAAGGGCAGGTGAAAGGTTTCTCTTCCGAGTGAACTCTCAGGTGAGTCTGAAGGTTTCCAATGAATCTGAAGCTTTTTTCACACTGAGGGCAGCTGAACGGCTTCTCCCCCGTGTGAACTCTCGTGTGAACCTGGAGGTTTGTTTTGTTGGAGAAAGTCTTTCCACAGTGACCGCACATCAATGGGTTTTCTCCAGTGTGAGTTTTGACATGATTCCCAAGACTTTCCTGGTCTGTGAAACTGCGTCCACACTGATGACACTCAAAACTGCTCTGCTTTAAGTGAGACGCCATGTGTTTTTTAAAGGTTGCTTTGTATCTAAAGGTCTTTCCACAATCGCCACATATGAACGGTTTCTCTCCGGTGTGACTGCTGATGTGATACTTCAGGTTTAGTTCAGTTGTGAAGCTCTTCTCACACAGTTTGCACGCGTACGGTTTCTCTCCGGTGTGAACCATCATGTGCCTCTTGATGTTTCCTCGTTGAGCAAACCTGCGTCCGCACTGTTTGCAGCTGAAAGGTTTCTTCCCACTATGAATGTTCATGTGCTCCTTAAGGTTTCTTTTCTTTGCGAAACTCTTTCCACACTGTGGGCAGACGAAGTTATTTATAGTTGCTGTCTGTTCAGACTCTGATTTCTCTTCCACTTCATCAAGAACTTTGCTCTCCACTTTAAGCACCTTCAGGTCTAAGGCAAGAAGAGACAAAAACAAAATAACCCAAATTTAATGGTACAAAGCACTTAAGCATTTTCGACTTGTTTAATCGTCTAGCCCTAATTCAAGCTTCTACAAATAAAGACCCAATGGTCTTAACCTGTTACCTGTATTTGGCAGATCTTCTTTGCTTTTTTATAGCTAAATTCAAAACAAAACTTATAATAATCACTTGACCTTGAGGCATAGGTCTCAAATCTCACCGGAAGTAGTCGGTCATTCGAGCTCTTCACGCAAACTCTTTTTATCATACTATAAAATATAAGATTTCGGATGCAGCCAAGGTGTTCAAGATTACTAGACGCTAGTAGTCTAAAAGACCTTGATTAGTTGGATCAGCTGTGTTTGATTAAGTTTGGAGCCCCCCAGGAATTGAGTTTGAGACTCATGCCTTAGGAGGACTACTCAATTCGATGGTCTCAAACTCAATTCCTGGATTGCCGCAGCTCTGCATAGTTTATCTCCAACCACCTCCAACTCACTTCTGCTGAATAGTCTCTAGTAGTCTTGAACACCTTGATTATTAGGATTAGCTGTGTTTGATTAGGGTTGGAGCAAAACTGTGCAGAGCTGTGGACCTCCAGGAATCCAGTTCGAGGCCTATGACTTAAATACATTGTTCTGAGTACATTAAATCGGACTCAGAACTATGTTCAGTTTTCCAGAGAATCTGTATTTTTGGGAAGAAAATCTGTCAGGATTTAATTGTAAATACAGTACTGCTCTTGAGTTAACGTGTTTTCGGCTTTTAACGATTAGCAACATATTTCTAAACATGCCATTATATCTTTAGACAATAGTGATGGGAAGTTCGGATCATTTTACTGACTCGGATCTTCGAGTCTCGTTTATCAAGATGAACGAATCTTTTTTCGAGTCATTTCGTTCATTTGGTTCAATTTGCCAAAAATATTATTAAAATGTTACGAATTGCTTCCAAACACATCTACAACTAACCCAAAAGGTTAATCACATGACAAATAAGTCATAAGTAGAATATAAGAAGGAGAAAATAATACTTCAATGTTTACCTGCTCTTTTGTCTACGAAGATATTGTTGTCTCTTTGCTCAGCTCACCTCTTCATGTCTTCAAATCCATTTACGTTACACTGACAGTCACATATAATCCTAATCAATGCACAGTCTAAGCCGATAGGAGCCATGATCGTTCGTTCATCACATGAGAGAATGACTCAAACCCGAGGACTCGAGAGATGAACGGTTCAATTCTTTTTGCCGGCTCTAAACGCGTATGATTGGCCTGTGATGAACGAGTGACTTAGACCCGATAGAGGATTCGAGAGATGAACGGATCGAAACTTTTTGCGGCTCTAAACGCGTATGATTGGCTCGTGATGAACGAGTACCTCAGACCCGATCGAGGACTCGAGAGGTGAGCGGATCAATTCTTTTTCCGGCTTAAAATGCATATGATTGGCTTCTGCCAATGTGACGAAGACTTGAAATTAACGATACCTGCACAAATGTGCGCACGCGCAGATGAACGAATCACTCCATGTCAGGACTCGTAGTTCCCGAGTCATATTGAAGATTCGTTCAAAATGAACGAATCGTTCATGAACGACCCATCACTATTAGACAACAGACCACAAGCTTTTGTTCGACACTTTATGATTTATTTTTAAAAGAAATCGATCTATCTGCCTCTTTACTTCACTAAATTTCTCACAACACAGAGTTCTGCAGGGATCAGTATTAGGTCCTCTGCTTTTCTCTTTCTAAATGGTTAGCTGAGAGCTGATGTTTAACTATTGTATATTTCCCTACAGCCTGGAAAATGTTTCTAAATCAGCTAGCACAAACTATCGAAACGAAAAGATTATAGGTTGAGACATCAAATGTGGAATGGCATGAGTTAAGACTAGATGCTGGAATCAAACTCAGGTTGTTGCACACAGGGCCGGAGCAAGCTGAACTGCCGCTCTAGGCAGAGGACGATCACGCCGCCCTCAACCCCAATGTGAAAACGAAAGTGACCGGTTATGAAAATGAAGTGAGGTGTCGCGGACCTCTTTTCTGGCGCTATATGCGGGGATATAACTGAAGACGCGCGGGTGCTTAGGGAGGGAGGGAGGTGTCGCGGACTGGCGGACACCCCCCTCTCTATTCTCCTGCCCTATGCGTAGATATAACCGAGGAAGCGCGGGTGCTGAGGGAGGGAGGTGTTGCGGACACTGCGCTCTTTATTCTGCCGCCCTATGCGCGGATATAACTGAGGATGCGCAAGTGCTGAGGAAGGGAGGTGTCGCGGACAATGCGCTCTTTATTCTGCCGCCATATGCGCGGATATAACTGAGGACGCGCGGACCTCAATTCTGCCGCCCTATGCGCGGATATAATTGAGGACACGCGGGTGCTGATGGGGGTGACGCTGACACCGCCCTCTCTATTCTATCGTCTATGCGCGAATATATCTGAGGACGCGGGGGAGGTGTCGCGGATATAACTGAGGACGCGTGGGTGTCGCGGACCTCAATTCTGCTGCCCTATGTGCGGATATAACTGAGGACACGCGGGTGCTGATGGAGGTGAAGCTGACGCCGCCCTCTCTATTCTATCGTCTATGCGCGAATATATCTGAGGACGCAGGGGAGGTGTCGCGGACATAACTAAGGACGCAGGTGGTAAGGGAGGTGTCGCAGACGCCGCCCTCTCTATACTGCCGCCCTAGGCGGCCGCCTAGGTCGCCTCTGTGGGCGCGCCGGCCCTGGTTGCACAGTTGCACCATGTGTGTCTGTAGAAACACATCTTGTTACTGAACTCTAGGTACGATCTCAATATTGTAATAAAGGTGCAGTATGTAGGATTGACCTGAGTACTGCAGTCCAAATTAAAAAAAGGGAGAAAACAACCCTATGTGGATATTTATACCTCTGAATCTGCATCTCATTTTAAAGGCTGTTACTGTCCAGAGGCCACGTTATCCACAAATGCACTAAGCTTTCTACCAAGGCAACTCAGGTTGCTTGAATATAATTGAGTAAACTGGCAGTGGGCTGGTTATAGAGACCAAAACGAAGACAGCCGTTCTGACACAGTGCACATTTATTTTCAAAGCAGAATAACTGACATTAGCATTATTTTTCAGACAAACAAGTGTGTTCACTTAGCATGTTTCTTATGTTAGCATGGTTTTTATGATTTAGAAGAGTCAATTTTACATCCAGGACCTTTAACAATACAATATAATCACGATATTTACCACAAGGCTAGATGCTGTGTCTTTAAGCAGTGAAGATGATTTTGTAAACCTCTCTCTGTTTTTAAAAATCGAAATACGAAAAAGGAAAATACTGAGCTCATATTTCTAAAATTAGCTATTTATATTTTATGATAAATAAAAATGCCCTTGCAATGTGTGACAACAGTGAGATTGCATGTTTTTAACGTGTGATAATCACAGATGACAAATTCTGAATCAATAAGTCCGCATTGTCACCAAGGTACTAGACAGCAGAATTGTTTTATATGCAACCCATTCCATGTCAAATAAAGCTGCTTCAGTTAAAACACTGATATGACGCTTTATGAAAATAAACTTCTGTACATTTTAAGGTGTACATTTGAGAATTAAATGTGTTTTGCAAATGAAAAACCAACCTATTTGCTCTTCAGTTTCTTCCTGTTTGACGTTCAGTGTTTCCTCAATCTCCACGTCTTCGCTCTCCTCTTTAATGAACGCCATCTTTATAATCAGTCGCTTCTTGCTCTGTAAATGAAAAATAAATACCCGAATAAATCTCGGGGTGTTCATTAATCAGCTCCCTGGTTCAGCAGTCTTGGTAAAATATTACTAATACTGTCCTTCTTAGACTTTACAGACCTGAAACTTGCCTACAGCACTTATTCATTGTTGCTCTTATAGTTGTGTAAATTGCTTCCTTGTCCTCATTTGTAAGTCGCTTTGGATAAAAGCGTCTGCTAAATGTAAATAGTAAGAGAGTCAGTTTGAGTGTTCATAACCAGAGGACTCATTTATAAACATGGCGTACGCACAAAATGGCGGTGGAAATGTCTGTACGCTATCTTCCATCCAAAGGTTGTTATTTATAAACAAAACCTGCTTGACAGTAGAGTGTCCAGCGTTGTGTTTTGTTTTCCTCTCGAACTGAGCGTTTGTTTTCTGTTGTTGTCAATGGTAGTGCCGCGTTTTTAATCGCATGCAATGTAGTGAGGGGTTGAGCATGCGTTTTACCATCAGCAATGGGTGTAATCTGCTGAAGACTTTAGTACAGAGGGGTTACTCTGTATCATTGCAACCGTCAAAAAAAATAATAATAAAATGCTGCGGTGCAAAAAAGGCTTACAGCTCAGCGTTTTTAGAACAGCGCTCATGTTTCTGCAGCGCAAAAACACAAAGACCAAAGCCTCATTCACACTACGAGCGATCATTCATTTCAAATGAGAGCAAGCAACTTCCGGCGACCGTCTATGCCAGGGCTATTCAATTAGTTTGTCATGGGGGTCGGTTCCTGATAAGCATCCCAAACGAAGGGCCGGAGAGACATGACTTGCTATGAGTGATGACACAACAGCATATAAGAGCCCATATGCTGTATATTTTTGCTCCTTAAGACACCCATGTTGGCTTTTTCTACATTAAAATGTTAATATATTGTATTTTGAAACTACATAATATTACTGCCTTCTACAATAGACTTTTTAAAAAAAAAAAACGTTCAAATGTTGTATTTCAGAGCACAACAAAAACAGTGCATTGCTGAAGTAGGCTTCTTCAGACACATTCATATGTTTGAACTAGGGATGGGAAGATTAACCGATATGTATCGATACGCGGTCATGCGCGTGCACGATGCGAGTGCATCGGTTGAGCAGCAGAGGATGAATGAAATTTTGGAAGCAAATCGAGATGCATCGGTTTTTGCGAGATGCATCGATTTTTCCGAGATACAGCTTATATTTTTAATATAGAATGTATTTTTTATTTATTAACAAGAGTTGTCAACCTGTTTTTGGCGCATAATTTAATCGACCTACATAAAGTAAGCCTTAGCAACGGATTTGCGGATGTGTACACTTTCACTACAACTCAGTGTATCAGGTGTGCGGATGAAGCTAGTGGTGCGCCCTCAGAAAGCGCGAGAAGCAAAACAAACATATTCCCCACTGAGTTTTAAATCTAAAGTATGGCATGCAACATTATGGATTTAAGGATGGACGACATGACAGGACAGATGCAATTTGCAAAATGTGCCGCGCATCTGTAAAATACGCGGGCAGTACGACTAATCTGATATCTCACTTGAAGCGGCGCTACGGTGTTGTTGTGGAAGCATCTTCCAGTGTTTCTGCATCCCCGGCTTTCGCACTGCTTTAACCAGCTCCAAAAGTGGTGAGAAAAGCATTGCAAGTTTTTTTTTCCGTGCGCAACAGTTTTGTGCGCTCTACGCCAATAACGAATGCTATTGCATTATTCATCTGCAAAGATATTCAGCCTAGTGTCACGGAGAACGAAGGTTTTAAACACCTCCTCCTGTTAATTTTTATTTAATTATAATAATAATAATAATATTAATAATAATAATGATAAAAATAATTGGGTGTCACGGTGGCACAGTGGGTAGTTTGACCACCTCACAGCAAGAAGATTGCTGGTTTGTTATATTTTTATTAGCCTGTTGTTTACAGTGACAGTGATGTTTCAAAGCAGCATAACACTGCTAGTTCACAACCTTAAGTTTTGAATAATCAGTGGCAAAATATATCTTTGTAAAACTTGTTTTCATAGTTGAAAAGTTAAATCACAATTCTTGTTGTGCAATGCTAAATTTATTTATGTTGAAAGAGTGCAAATATATACATATTTTTTTAATATATATTGCTCTTATACATTCTGTTTATCTTGAAAATACTTAAATAATATGTGCTATATGTTCTAAAATGGCCCTCTACTGTAAACTGACAATCTGGCTCTGAGAGAAGAGCCAGTTTGTAAAAAAAGTCTTGGTTTTGCTTGGTTTATAAATAATCAAACTCATTCAATGGCACAGCATCCTCTTTCACATCATCTCATAAACTTGATCTAATTAGTTAGTGCTGAATTATCGCATCGTATCGTGATATGGGTGTGAATCGTATCGTGTTGCATCGCAATATGTCACAAATGTATCGCTAATATATCGGATCGTATTCTTTGTATCGAGATGCGTATCGGATCGGCATTATAGCTTAGATGCCCAACCCTAGTTTGAACTGCATAACAATTTGGGATGCAACAATTATAGATTTTGGTTGTACGATTATATAGTCTGAAGAATAATCCTGGTTTCACTGTTATCACGTCTAATGTAAATTCAAGCTTTATATTAGGTAAGTAGCTATTGTTACGAGTAGTGTAGTGTAGGCTTGTGTGTGGTTTCTCTCTTGCGCTCTTTCTTTCTCTTTCTCTCGCTCTCTGCAAAAATTGCGTCTATTGTGGAATTCCCAGTGCCAGGGAATAAAAGAGAGTTGCGTAGATTTTTGGGTATGTCAGGATACTACAGAGGATTCTGCCGTAACTTTGCTAGTGTTGTGTCTCCACTAACTGATCTTCAGAGCACCGAAAGAGTTTTTGTGTGGTCTGATGCATGTGATCAGGCATTTCGTGCGGCAAAAGATTTGCTGTGTAACGCTCCTATTCTTTCAGCACCGGACTTTGAGCGTCCCTTTAAATTGGAAGTGGATGCTTCTGCTACTGGGGCTGGAGCTGTTCTAATTCGGGAAAGTGAGATGGGTATTGATCATCCAGTGTGCTATTTCTCAAAAAAATTTACAGCATGTCAACGCAGATATAGTTGGATCGAGAAGGAGGCTTTAGCACTACTTTTAGCGTTGCAACATTTTGAGATTTATTTGGGTGGAAGTTCGTTCCCAATTCGTGTGTACACTGATCATAATCCTCTTGTTTTTTTTGGATAGGATGCGCAATTCAAATCAGCGATTAATGCGATGGTCTTTGGAAGTCCAGGAATTTAATTTGGATATACGGCATAAGAAAGGTTCGCAAAATGTGGTTGCGCATGCGCTGTCCAGAGTTCAAGGTGCTGAAGTTGAGGTTTAAGTTAGTTGGGTAGATACAAACTGCTTGTTTGCATCTTTTTGGTGGGGAGGTGTTACGAGTAGTGTAGTGTAGGCTTGTGTGTGGTTTCTCTCTCGCGCTCTTTCTTTCTCTTTCTCTCGCTCTCTCTCGCTTTCTCACTCTGAGTATTCGCAGGTGCAGCGGATTACGTTGGGACGGACCATGATTGGCGGCGGCTATAAAAACCTGCAGAGAACATGGGTTCGATGGCTCCCCGCTCTCTCTCGATTTTCCCCGCTTGTTCTCAGTGGAGAACGTGATTCCATGAGTGTTTGCTTGTATATTGAGATGCCGTTGTGTTAATTTTTAACCGGCGATTGAAACCCGGTTTACTGTCTCCCTGTCGGGCTTGGAGCATGCAGGGAGGTTTGGTGCCTTATTTGTTATTTTCGTTTTCTCCTGTGTTTGTTAGTAGGGAGGTAAGTTTTCTGTATTTTATTTTATTTGTTTTCTAGGGAAGTTTAATCTAATTTAGTTAGCTTGTTTTATTGTCATTTATTTTGGCTGAACCCCTCCTGATGTTATTTTTGCTCCTTATTTCTGTAAATAAATCATATACTTTCTTGTTAATTCTCAGTGGTTGTGTTTTTGGTATATTTTGGGGAGAGAGAGCGCGGGGGCACCAGGGATTATCTTTTTAATCCCTGTTATTTTGTTACGTTTTTGGTTACATCTCTTTTTGATTAAGGATTTTTTATTTAATTCGTAACACTATTTAGATGAACTGTTATTGCCATCTGCATTGGTGCATACATAATCATTAATAATTTGTCTAACATATCTTTTGCTTACATCGCACTGAAAGGCACGCACAACTCTCACCGCGGGATGTTCTCGATTGCATGCGCCCAGAAAGATGCAATCGCGTCGCCCCGCTGGCGCCCGCATATTGTCATATTCTTACATTAGAAATAACAAACTTCCAAGCGGAAAAGGCATGATATGGGAACGGCCGCTGCTATAGTTAATCGTTATAGTTATAAAAGTTATAGTTAGTTTACAGTTAATTATAGCTAATAAAGTGCATGTGTATTAGCCTCGGTGTACTTCAAACTTAAAAGTAGCGCACAGGCAACTTGGCATTTGCAGTGGATTAGTTTCGTTACGTGCAACAGAAATGCGGCTTAGAGAAGACTTACTGATTAATAAACTGTGACGAATTAAAGTGCAGTTAATCGTGCAATCGGTTAATCGTTGCATCCCTGTTATCAATATCAGTGCATTCGGCTGCCCGCACCACTCGCTTGTGATGACTCACGCTCTGTGCAGCCTTTAACTGCAGCTCATGCTGTTATTGAGCAGACGCATGTAACTTCAAAACTATAGCGGCCGTTTGTCGACTGAACTAAATTTATTTTTATGTCTTGGTCACACTGTTTGAAGGGCTGGAACAAAGTTCCTCGGGGGCCGGATTCGGCCCGCCAATTGAATAGCCCTGGTCTATGCGAACAACCGTGGCAGACAAGGTGGGCATATGGAGTGATGCAACAAAGTTGCAAATCCTTCAACTTTATGCAAATGCAGAGCGATTTTCTTGAGCGACAGCCAATAGGAGCACCAGGAAAGCTCATGTGGTTTTCTCTCAGCTCACTCCAGTGTTGTCAAACATACAATAACTATCCAATTTGTATAATTTCGACCTCTATATGATCAATAATGAAAGAAATCCAATAATGTACGATAATTTCAGAATTTTATGGCATTTAAAATGATTTTCATTGTAATCTTAGGACTCCTATACTTATTGATCTAGCTGCATCTCTTGTCTACTGTCTGTGAGGGGAACATGGAGTTGGACACGTTTCCTATCTCATCTTACGTCACATTTCTCAGCCGATCAACGTGGAGAATGACGTTCTCTCGTGAGTTAGCATTCCTGCTGCGCTCGGCTGTGCTTAAAGCCTGGTTTATACTTCTGCGTCAAGTGACTGGCGTAACCCACGACGCATGCAACGCGCGTAGCTGTACATTTATACTTCTGCGCGCTGTCTCTGTTGGTCTGCATTAACACTTC
Source organism: Danio rerio (assembly GCF_052040795.2). Taxonomy (NCBI): domain Eukaryota; kingdom Metazoa; phylum Chordata; class Actinopteri; order Cypriniformes; family Danionidae; genus Danio; species Danio rerio. The sequence goes on along the minus strand of NC_141024.2, from coordinate 71,238,775 downwards.
CGAAACGCTAGTTGGCAGTGAGGTGTAAATGTTCCTCTGTGTCGAGTTTTTTCGCTGCTGTTTTGCTTTTCCTGAACACTTCCTGGTTGTACAAGTGACTTAAACTCGCTCATTTTGAGGCAGGAACCGGCGGACGTGCAACAACTTTAACTATGAGGTAAACACAAAACAAAACTTTCTTCTTCACGGGACTCCACACTTGTAAACAATCGCTCCATCAGGCTCGCACCATTCGCGCAGCTCTCGGTCCTGCCCAGACTCGTCAGCGCTACCAAGCCGACCAATCACAGAGCTTGCGCTACGCGTCGTTGCGACGTGTAGTTACAATTTTTAAGAGGTGCATGTCAGCGACGCCGACGGCCACGGCGAAGGGCTATGAGTCAGCGCCGTAGCATACGCCGGCGTTTGACACAGAAGTATAAATCAGCCTTAAGTCAGTCATTTTCAGGTTGAGGTTGATTATTTAAGCAAAAGAAATATATATATATATATATATATATATATATATATATATATATATATATTTTTTTTTTTTTTTTTTTTTTTTTTTTAGAACAAAAAATTTAATTAAAAAATGTAATTATTTTAAAAATAAAAAATTTAAAGGTGAGAATGACTGGGGAGTCTGCCCTTGATGTTCTCGTTTTTCCCCATTCAAACGCGTCATGTGAACGCGTTTTTCCAAAGTTAATCTCATCAAAACAAAGCCGTGAAATCGGCTCATTGCAGATACTCTGAATAGGCACATGCACACCTCAGAGTATGTTAAAAATTCAGGAGGGTGCCCTGCTTTCAAGCCAACCAGCACAATGTATTTGTCCCCCAAAATGAATTCCTTAACATCTGGCAACACACACAGCACAGCGACTCGAAGGTGGAGTTGGAACCTTCCCACTAAGGTACGCCTAATTTTGTTTTTTTTTGTATTTTGGTAATTCGAACGTTGTTTCAAAACACTATTGTCTAGATAATAGCTGTATACTCTTCGTTTGACGATAATTGTCCTCCAAATACGATCATTTTGAGGTTCGGGTACGATACTTTGACATTTCCAATCTGGCAACACTGGCTCACTCAGAGGCAGGTTGTATTCTCCGTGCTGTAGACCTACACAGGCCTGTGTTTGCAGCAGATCGCCACACAGAGCGTCAGACATCTACAAAGTCGCTGCTAGTGTGAATGAGGCACAAGTGAACATATTTAACTTGAACATTGACTTAACTACTTTAACTTGATTGAACTTACTTTAACTACTTTGACATTACGTTCATTTTGAAAAAGGTTTCTAGGCAAAGTTTTATAAATGAGACCCCAAAACACAAACAAACTGAAACAACACGGACGATAGGGCTGTGCAACTTGGGGGAAATATCTAACTGCGATATTTTCGACAGATGTTGCGTTTTCGATTTGCGATTTAACAAGCTAATTGCGATTTAACGAACTAATACATAGTTTGTATTAGTATGTGTGTCATGTTATATCGACAGCTTGACAAAGTCAGCAGACAAATAAAAATTCCAATTCCAATTCGTTTTCTATCCATGAACAGAGAACTCACTGAACTGTATTGACCTTATTCTAAAATGCGGAAGTGCGCCTGTTTTCGCGATTGTCTTAGAACTTCCGATTCAGTCGCCTATGGGAGAAATGACAAGGAATAATAAACGGCGGACAATGGCCAAACTACTTGCTCAACAAACAAATGTTTGCATGACTACACAGACCAAGTAGCATAATATAATAAGAAAATATTAAATTGCAACATCAAGCAGCGTAACGAGCAGTTGTTAACGTCAAAAAATGAATGGAAGTGAATGTGACCGGAAGTCGCGAGACAAAAAGATTCAAATGGCAGCGCCCGCTCGACAGCTGAGAATAAGGTGAATTAAATGCATATTGTTATTAAACACTTCGCTAAAATGAATATGCCACTAAAGTCACGTATAAATGAAATCATTTCGAAAAATTAAAGCAAGTAAAATAAATTAAAATTCATCAAGTAAACAAAACTGGAGCACAGTGCTCTGATATGCGGTAAGCTAGTAGAAACTGACAGTGCGACTGACAGCATCGTGAACATTTTGCAGTGAAAACTGGTCGCAGATAGGTAAATTGATGGCACACGCGAAACATTTTCCATGCAACGTGCCGGCCAGCTGTGCTGCCATGGTCATGTTTGACGCGTTGTTCGTTACAACGACAGGTCCTTCCATTTGATGTCCCATTCCTCCTATGCAGTTAATAGCCCCTTTCACACAGTGATACCGGTAAATATCCGGAAAATTTCCGGAACGACTTTACCGGTATATTCAAAAAAGCGCTGTTCACACAGGCGAGGACGTTACGGAAATTTTCCGGAAAAGAGCATTCACACATCCATTCCAAAATACCGGTAAATTCTGACATCATTCACCACAAATGAGCTTTAAACGGCTGCTCTTGTATTTGTAAACATTTGACTAAATTACAAACTCTGTGGATGATCAATATTGTGAACAACTTTCGCAGGATCACTTTCGCATGTCGAGATGTTCATAATATGTGCGTGTGCAGGCGCAGGTTTCACAGGCACACGAACGTAAACAAACAACGGCTTATCATAAGCATCTCATCGATGATTATTTACACAGTTGGCATTAAGAAGAACATATAAACGTTACCTGACTATCTTCTAGCAGCTAAATGTGTCTGGAAAAATATTCAAAGGCTTTTATTCTCACAAACCGCGCTTACTTCTGATACCATACTAGCGGTTTGTTGATAGCGAGTTAGCGACATCTACTAGAGCAGAGGAGGAGGTTGTTTGGCACAACTTGAATCGATACTTCAGGTTGAACTATCGATACGCTATCGTGAAAGAAATTATTGCGATAGATCGATATTTATGCACAGCCCTATGCACAACCCAAAGAAATGAAGCTAATCAAACAGATACGAACGAGTTGGCTCACTATAGAACAAATTAGTTGACATTTTTGCATATATGAGGAAAAAGCTTTGCTATTGATGTGACACTTTTTCGTTATGGATGTGACGGATGTGAAACTGCCACTTGTGTGATTTTGGTAATTCAAATATAATAGTTTGTAACACTGACCATTACATTTAAGAGTATTTTTGAAGTACTGTAAACAAAAAAATGTAGAAACCGTTTCTCTATTTTGGTGAAAACTGAATTTTTTTTCATGGCATGGTTGACATTTGCATGGAATCTCTCAAAAGTATTTTAAATATTACATAGATGCAATACAAATACATGAACTGATAAAAAAAAGTATGATCTGAAAAATGGAAGAAACCACTGTAGATGTTTTTCTGTGCATGAATATATAGGCCTTTTAAAGTTTTTGGATTAAGTCAGAAAGCAATTAGCGTTTTCGGTTATTATAACTTAAGCTTGTATTCAGAAATATTATTAATATATTTATTATAACAGGCATATTTTCCATTCATACATTGACTACAGTCGATTATCGACTATAGTTTCTACGTTTTGAAAATGGTCATACGTCTTTTTTAAATGGTAAAAATGTGCTGTTAATGTCTATACAACTTTGTCTTTTGTCTTTTTGTCTTTATTCTACACATATATATTTATTATATTATTAAATATATTTATATATTTAATAATATATATAGTTTTCGTATATTTAGTTTTCCCCCTGTCTTTTCCTAATCTGTAATCTGCACAATGTAATCTTTGTACTTTGTTAACTTCATACATTAAAAAGAGGTAAAGTTGGTTTTATATTCGGATATTCAGACATTCTGCTTGATGATATCCTTTCAGAAAAGTGTTTTTTTGCAAAGTCTAATTTGGGAAATCATATTAGCATCCAATGACTATCAAAGTACAGCCATGTTTACAGTCAACTAGATAGTGTTGGTGTTGTTTTGAAGTCATACACATGCTAATTCTGATTGAATATTCAAAATGGCGTGGTAAACAATATAGAGACAGTTAAATTAACGAATGTGCGAACATACAACCAACTTTACCTCAATAAGAGTTACTGTTAAAGAATCGTTCAAGGAACCATTTGGTTCAGATCATTCATAGTTTAATAAACCTGTGCTGTTGTCCATGAACACTAGCCAGCGAGTAAATTTGTAAGATGCTAAACTGATAATCCTATAACGAGCTACAAATGAGACGCGCTTTGTTTTCCAAACGTGCACGCGATTCATTCACATGGTATTCATTCATTGACGTTAAATAATACATCAATAAAGCATAACTAATTTACAGTGGCTTGTGACAACGATCAAATTGTTCATGCATCTCTTGTCGTTTAGATCATGAGAAAATCACGAACCTCTTTTAGGCAGAATCACAAGTTCACAACACTTCTGTCTGTAAACAGATGCAGGCGAGCGGCGCAGCTTTATGACGTCACATCTCCACTCCAACATAAAAGTCCGGAGGAATTTAGAGAAAATGCAAACACCAAGAGAACGAACATCTGCAAAAGTTGAGTTTTAAAGACTAAACTGTGAAGCTCATGGGAAAACACACTTATATCAGATACACTCTGGACGATTATAAATAGTTACAAGATTGATAAAAAAAGAATGCATATAAATGTCACTGTGCATTTTGGCAGTAAACTGTAAACATATAACATAACACCATATTGCTGTTACTTTTTTAGTGATGACCCTTAAAGAGTCAAGCTACAGCAAGCATTAATGAATTGCTTGCAAATGCCTTAAGATAGTTCAACTAAATATTTACTTTTTTATTATGTTAAAGCAAAGTCCCTTTCAAGAAAAGTCTATGGACCCTTTTTACAAGATGGTGATCCGCATCTTAAACGGGCGACTTTAGGATTTTCATTTTAGGGGGGCTCAGCTCCTTATCAAGTAAAAAAAGCCTTAAATTACATTTATAAGTAGTAGTTTAATAGTAATACACTTTAAAATGTTTGTTTAATATGAGTTATATACTAGTATTACACTGTATTACATAGACAGGGATAGCCATTTGAGTACTGAGTAGGCCAAATAGGCTCAACTGCCCTGTTTACTGTAGAAAAAAACACTTTCTATATTCAAGTGCATTTTTGTTTCCATATATTAAATAAATAAACGGGCACTTTTCTAATTAAATGATTCGCATATATATATATATATATATATATATATATATATATATATATATATATATATATATATATATATATATATATTTAAAACTTACAGGCTAATTCACACATTTCACGATATAAATGATACCAATAATAATACTAGACAACACTTGACGTTTCTATCTCCGTCAGTGACAGTTTAAACGAGTACATTGCGCAGTCCATCTGCTCATGCCCAGGCTCCAATATCAGCGGTGTTTTGCGACAGTTTGTGTCCGTCACGAGGCGTTTTGCATTCAAAACGTTCAATGGGAAAAGGTGCTGTCGCGTCGTCCATAGTTTTTAAGTCATTGATTTGACCTCTTCCCAACAGGGAAAACCACCACCAATGCGTGATCATATGGTGTCATGGCTTTGCAATCAAAAAATGTCATTAAAATTGAAGTCAATGAGGCAAAAACAGCCACCATCATAATATGTGTAGTCAATTTTGACAATACGCAAGGGTTTAAAGTGGAGCTTATTGTGCTTTCGTCCTCCTGGCTTGTTGCAAGCACAAGTGACAATTTTTTTGTAATCCAACAGAAGTTAAGTTGAAAATTTTATTAGAAAATATGTAGAAAAATAGGTGGAAAAGGAAAACAAGACACAAAGATACTCCCAAACAACCAACTATTTACACATATTTACAAAAACAAACCCATCCCGCACTACCCATACTATAAAAACAAAACGAACAAAAGAAGCGCAAACCACTAAACTAGTGTTTATAATGCATCAAAAGACTCAAAGTGCAGATATGTGGAGCTTTAGTGACTTACTGACACTGTTCCACTTCTTCCAGCAAATAAAGGCATACCTGTAGTTCACCCTAAATTAAAACTCTGCCATGATTTATTCACCTTTGACGTGTTCAAACCAGTTTGATTTTCCCTATTTTCTTCTTTTGAACACAAAGTGAAGTTTATTTATTAACTAATTTCAAGATTATTGCGCTTATGATTGATCACAGCCGGTCCAGCATTATTCAATTAATGATTCACCAATCTGACGATTCCTAAGCCACTATAAATACCCTCAGTTCCATATCACAACCATCTTCGTTTTGAAGAATCCCCCCTTCCACCCCTACTCCTCCTTCTTTCCTAGATGGGTGGCATGGTGGCCCAGTGGTTAGCACTGTTGCCTAACAGCAAGAACATAACTGGTTCTAGTCCTTACCAAGCCAGCCGATGCATCTGTGCCGAGTTTACACGTTCTCATGTGGGTTTTCCTCGGGTTCCCCGGTTTTCAGAATTTTCATTTTGGGTGTACTATCCCTTTAAGAAGACATGAGGGTTATTTTAGAGCAGGGGTGTCCAACGTCGGTCCTGGAGGGCCGGTTTCCTGCCGACTTTAGCTCCAATTTGCTTCAACACACCTGCCTGGAAGTTTCTAGTATATCTATTAAGGGCTTGATTAGCTGATTCAGGTGTGTTTGATTAGGGTTGGAGCTAAACTCTCCAGGACCGAGTGTGGACACCTCTGTTTTAGGGCAAAGATAAAGTGAGCAGTTTTAATACAGAGTTTAATCAACTAGAGGTAGAAACAACAGACGTGGTCACAAACACGTACATCCATCAGCCCCAGCCCAAAACAATACTGTCTCCTTCCTACAGCATTGCTTTTTAAACCTCAGTCTCCACAGAAGGCGTGATGGACAGGAAAGCTGTGTTGTCATATATCGATGACAGCTAGGTGACCTTCTAGGAAGGAGGCAGTACCTAGAACATTAAAAAAAATGCAGTGGTCACACTGCATGATTTTTATAATCGTCAGAGCGCTGCTGTTATCACATTGCATGACTATCTGAGGTGTAGTGTGCAGTTTCTGCTGTGCTCATACTGCAGGATGGATCCGTATAAATCCTGCAGTGTGAACTTAAGAGCAAATAACATGCAAGACAGTAGTGCTTGGGTCATAACAAGCACTGTGACTATCCTCTGTAAACCAATCAGCATTCAGCAGCAAGTCTAGCTCCACCCTTTGGTACCACACTGTTGTTCTTGGTACTCATCTAAAAGTGCTATGGTTTAATATATATTGGTACTTATGACTATGGTTACATGATTAATTTAAGGCGATCCTCATGCACATTTTGTCAGGAAAGCCAGCTCTGTAATCATTTGTCATCTGTGTGTTTATTAGTCACAATGACTCAATAAAAGCAGTGAAATCCTCTGCTCTGCTCTGATTTCCTGACCGCATTAATATTTTTGCAGTTTCTACATGAGAGCGCCCTCTGGCCTTTGGAGTTTTACTGCTGTTTACAGAGCCGTGTCATATGCATGAGAACTGCAGCTTTTACTGAATTGCGATCTCAATTTAATTTCAGTTAATCATGCAGCTCTACTTCTGACAGTGGAAATGGAGATAACCGCAATAATAATACTGTACTGTATTGAACCATACCACTCAGTGGAAGAGAGAAATTTGTAGATTCATTGAGCATTACATTCAGTAATTTAGTTTTGGTCATGTGCTAAGTGGAATGGGAGCTTCCCTTGATGCTGTGCTCACACCAGACACGGAATGCGCAGATAAGTTGAGATATTCACGTCAAAATCTGCTTCATTCACGCGTCAAAATCTGCTTCATTTGCACATCAAATACGCTTCATTTGCTCATTAAATCCGCTTCATTTGCGCGTCAAAATCTGCTTCATTTGCACATCAAATACGCTTCATTTGCATATCAAATACGATTTATTTGCGCGTCAAAATCTGCTTCATTTGCGCGTCAAATTCGCTTTATTTGAGCATCAAATCCGATTTATTTGCGCGTCAAAATCTGCTTCTTTGCGCATCAAATCCGCTTCATTTGCGCGTCAAATCCGATTTATTTGAGCGTCAAAATCTGCTTCATTTGCACATCAAATATGATTTATTTGCGCGTCAAAATCTGCTTCATTTGCGCATCAAATACGCTTCATTTGCACATCAAATACGATTTATTTGCGCGTCAAAATCTGCTTCATTTGCGCATCAAATACGCTTCATTTGCACATCAAATACGATTTATTTGCGCATCAAAATCTGCTTCATTTGCGCATCAAATCCGCTTTATTTGCGCGTCAAATCCGATTTATTTGAGCGTCAAAATCTGCTTCATTCGTGCATCAAATCCTCTTAATTTGCATACAAATCCGATTCATTTGCCGTGCGTCAAATCCGCTTCATTTGCGCGTCAAAATCTGCTTCATTTGCGCATCAAATCCACTTCATTTGCGAGTCAAATCCAATTTATTTGAGCGTCAAAATCTGCTTCGTGCATCAAATCCTCTTAATTTGCATACAAATCCGATTCATTTGCGCGTGCGTCAAATCTGCTTCATTTGCGCGTCAAAATCTGCTTCATTAGCGCATCAAATACGCTTCATTTGCACATCAAATACGATTTATTTGAGCGTCAAAATCTGCTTCGTGCATCAAATCCTCTTAATTTGCATACAAATCCGATTAATTTGCGCGTGCGTCAAATCTGCTTCATTTGCGCGTCAAAATCTGCTTCATTTGCGCATCAAATCCGCTTCATTTGCGCGTTAAATCCAATTTATTTGCGCATTAAAATCCGCTTTATTTGCGCGTCAAATCCAATTTATTTGCGCATTAAAATCCGCTTCATTTGCACGACAAATCAGCTTTATTTGCGCGTCAAATCCGCTTCATTTGCGCGTCAAAAGCCACCTCATTTATGCATCAAAATCCGCCTCATTTGCGCGTCAAAATCCGCTTAATTTGCGCATCAAAATTTGCTTCATTTGCGCGTCAAATCCGCTTCATTTACAAGTCAAAATCCGCCTCATTTGCGTGTCAAAATCTGCTTCATTTGCGCGTCAAAATCTGCGTCATTCGCGTGTCAAATCCGCTACATTTGCGCATCAAACCCGCTTAATCAATTCTGTCTGCCTAGTGACTGTAGCTTTGTAGCTAAATGGCTAACATGGATTTTATTTCATCAACCCCTCCAGAAACTTAACCCGGTTGATGGAAGCATTCAGCGGTGCTTCTGACTGAGCAGAGCCCAGTTTGATGAACTGTTGTCGGTGTCGGCAGGAGGATTTTCCCTCGGGACACCAACAACAAGAGCTACGTTATAATCACGCCCCCACAAGAGCAAGCTCCTGATTGGTTAATGCGCCGCGAATGTCTGCTGAAGTTCAGATTTTCGAACTTGAGCTAAAATGAGTTTGAGACCCCTGATCTATACAGTAAACACGCAAAACGGTCAATTCGTGCCGCACCATTCGCGCCGCATTCGTGCCTTTGCATTGACTTCCCATATAAATCACTCGCGCTTGACGCTTCTTCCGCGTCTGGTGTGAACGCACCATTATAATAAAGAGTGGCACTGTTCATTTACACATGTACAGTTTAAAATAGTGTTTTCAGCATTTCACAAGAGCTCTGTTCACACTAAATACTACCTGTCCAACTTCTGACTTTGCCGTGGACATGAGAAGTCATCAGATTTTTACCACCTAACCCACCGCGCATGTGTTTCATGTAGCCATGCATTTATACTTCTGCGTTCTGTTTGTGTTCCTCTGACAGTAACACTTCCGAAATGCTAGCTGGCAGAGGTTTCTATGTTCCTTTGTGTTGAGTTTCTTCACAGGCGTTTTAAGTTTACACCAGAAATCCGTGAAATGCTAATTTACTGTAGAAGTAGCCAACATTTAGCTCACTCCGCGGCCATATTTGCAAAGCCCTCGGCCAGTACATCCAAAACCAAACTCCTGTCTAAATGAATGGGCCATTCTAAAATCTCCATATCTGCTTACCTAAAAAAAAAAACAACATAGTTCAAATCAACAACCAAATCTGAGCTGACCTGCCACATTACAGTTGTTCCGTGGTAACAACAGGATGCTGTTTTAAACACTTTAAAGAACGAATTAAATTAAAACTAACCATATGATTTTCTTAGCTCACATTGCTAGTTTTGTGGTGAGCGATTCATCTGTGCATGTCATTAAGAACTAAAGTAGTTTGCCCTTTTTAATCTTGAATCAAAATTTGAAAATGCACTTCCTGTTTGTTTCAGTTAAATTGTCAGATTGCATGATTTTGAGGTAATGGGCGGGGCTAACATACTTAACTACGCCCCTCTTGCTGTAATTTTGACAACAAACAGAAATGAGGAGGAGTCTAACTCTCTCCAAACCCTTTCTGAATGAAACGCCTACTTTACTACGTCCAATCGGCTCGCAGTAGGAAAAACAAGCCACGCCCACTGTCTTCTCATTTAATATTCTGTTTCTCTAGGAACCGCGTATCAATACGAAAAAAACAGTCGCAGCTTCCGGTTCATGTGGACTTTAAGGACAGATAAAACTTGAGCTAAGACTGAAGGACAACACTGGAAGAACACGATATGTGATGTTTTTTCTCTGGTCAAAATTAACGCAGGCTCACAGTAGTCACGAAACGACAGAGTTTGGCGTAACAAACGAATCTCTACAGACCCCTCCCCCACAGAACAGCATAGTTATAAAGACCGACAGTTAGCTATTTCGACCAGAAAAAGGTGGGACTTACATCGCTAGGTGGCCATCCTGAGCGTTCCTTTTTTCCCCATACATAGTAATGTCAGTAAACAGTCTCTGTATTTCTACAATCTTTGACGTGGCGCATAACTCACACGCATTCAAGGAAAAAAGAAGCGGGAACTGGCAACATTCATGTATTCGTTTTCCTTCGGCTTAGTCCTTTTTCCATCAGGGGTAACCACAGTGGACCACTACTCCGGTATATGTTTTACACAGCGGATGCCCTTCCAGCCACAACCCAGTACTGGGAAACACCCATACACACTGATTTGCTACAGCCTATGTAGTTAATCCAATTCCCCTATAGTGCATGTCTTTGGACTTGTGAGGTAAACCGGAGCACCCGGAGGAAACCCACGCCAACACAGGTGGAACATGCAAACTCCACACAGGAACGCCAACTGACCCAGCCAGGACTCGAACCAGTGACCAGTGCTAACCACTGAGCCACCATGCCACACCTGGAGTTGAAACAACTGAATCATTAAGTAAACGCTAACCAAAAGTATCCATCTGGAGCTCGTCACTTGTTCAACACTCGCGCCACCAGGCTTGCTCCTCCCTTACGGCTCTTGGACCCGCCCAGACCCATCATCGATACCATTCTGACCAATCACAGCTCTTGCACTACGCATTGCCATGACGTGTAGTTAAATTGTGTGCGTCCGGCTAGAGCAAAGGGTCTCCAGCTCTGCGAAGGCAGCACCAGATCATCCATGTACGTTTGAAACAGAAGTATATAAATGTCATCAACCTCACTACTTCCTTCAAGAATGAGTCTGCAAGTGACTTTTAAGGTCTCTCTGATAAGTGAAACTCTGCTCGCACTGAACACACGTGAAGGGCTTCTCTCCGGTGTGAAGCCTCATGTGCACCTCCAGGTTTCCTTTGGTGGTGAAGCTCTTCCCACACTGAGAGCAGATGAAGGGCTTCTCCCCGGTGTGCAGTCTCATGTGAGTGTTGAGGCTTCGCTTGTGGTTGAAACTCTTTCCGCAGTGATGGCACACGCTGCACTTCTCTCCGGTGTGGATCCTCATGTGGAACTTAAGAGTTTCTTTACAGCTGAACCTCTTTCCGCATTGAGCACATATGCAAGGCTTCTCTCCGGTGTGGACGTTCATGTGAGTGTTCAGACTCTCCTTCCTGGAGAAGCTCTTCCCACAGAGACTGCAGATGAAGGCGCTCTCGCCGGTGTGAATCCTCATGTGGGCGTTGAGGTTTCCTTTGTGCGTGAAACTCTGTCCGCACTGTTGGCAGCTGAAGGGCTTCTCTCCGGTGTGAACTCTCATGTGCACTTTGAGGTTTTGAGTTTGGTTGAAGCTCTTCCCGCAGTGCTGGCAGCTGAAGGGCTTCTCTCCGGTGTGGATCCTCATGTGGACTTCGAGGTTTTGCTTATTTGTGAAATTCTTCCCACACTGGCGGCAGCTGAACTCACCGTTTGAATCTGTCTTTTCACTTTTGGGTGAGAACGTCTTCTCAGCCATTGTGGATTTTTCCGCAGTCACTGATTCTCGGTTCTCTAACAGACTTTTCTCATCCGTTTCATTGAGATCTTGACTCTCATCTTTCAGCGCCATCAAATCTAATGAAAAAGATGACATCAGATTAATCTCGCAGAGATTCAGACACAAAAACTATGGCTGCATCCGAAATCGCATACTTCCATACTACATCGTATGCTACAAACAGTATGCGAGTCGAGTAGTATGGCCGAACTGATAGTACTCGATGAACAGTATGCGAGAAGTACCCGGATGACAGACTACTTCTGAAGTGCGCATCTACTGGATGCTACGCTATCCTATGATGCACCGTGAGAAAATTCATGAATGGGAGTGAAGCGACGCAGCTGACGCTGGTAGGTCTAGTGGTCATGACAAATTATGGATTCAGTTCCATTCATACTACTCACGTTCATACTGTATTGAACACACTTATCTAACGGTCGATTAGTAAATTCAAGTACGAATGCAGTACCTAATGAGCAGCAGGCGATTTCGGACACAGCCTATCCCTAAATCCAACATATTGCCTCAAAAACAACTGGTGAGCACAGGACTTCGTACAAATCTTAAACTGTTTATACTACGGTTGCTCAACCCTGTTCATGGAGACCTTCCTTCCTGCAGAGTTCAGCTCCAACCCTGATCAAACACAACTAAACCAAATTTGTAGCATCTAAAGGAGCACTTGGTAATTAAAGACAGGTGCGTTTGATCAAGGTTGTAGCAGTGGCCATCGCAGTCACTGACGTGCACCTCTCAAAAAATTTAACTACACGTCGCAACGACGCGTAGCGTAAGCTTTGTGATTGGTCAGCTTGGTAGCGCTGACGAGTTAGGGCGGGACCGAGAGCCGCGCGAATGGCGCGACGCCGCGCGAGCGATTGTTTACAAGTGTGGAGTACCGTGAAGGAGCTCCGGATGGAAAGTTTTGTTTTGTGTTTACCTCATAGTTAAAGTTGTTGCACGTCTGCCGGTTCCTGCCTCAAAATGAGCGAGTTTGAGTCACTTGTACATCCCGGAAGTGTTCAGGAAATGCAAAAAAAGTAGCGAAGAAACTCGACACAGAGGAACATTTACACCTCACTGCCAACTAGCGTTTTGGAAGTGTTAATGCAGGCAGACAGAGACAGCGCGCAGAAGTATAAATGCACAGCCACGCGCGTTGCATGCGCTGTGGGTTACGCCGGTCACTTGACGCAGAAGTATAAACCAGGCTTTAGGCTCCGTTTACACTAATACGTTTTAGTTTTAAAACGCCCATTTTAGAATGAAAACGATCCACATCGGCGTTTCACCAAGCGCTTCTAAAAAGATCTCCGTCCACACTACACTGCTAAAAAAAATGCACATCACGTGACCACACACACACTCTGGCATGCACTGCAGCGTATGCAGAGGTCTGAGCTCCAGGCAGATTTTCCGCGGAATTTTAGCCTATTATAAATTCTGTTTATTTACTTGAGTAAATGTGTAAATCTGAATTTATTAAGTTTTTATGCAGTACTTTATTACTTTTTGTTTAATATATTAAAGTGTAAGTTATGATACTCCGCTGGATACTCCCAAAATAATTCCGCAGAAATCCGCAGATTTTTACCAAAATTCTCCGCAGAAATAGCAAAAAACGTCCGCAGATTCCGTCTGGCCCTAGCAATGAGCAACCTCCCCAAATGAGAGCAGTGCACGTCAGACGTCTCATCAAGAATCTACCGCTGGATCTAATCTCACTATATTTGTTAAACATGATATTTAATTCATCTTGTTGTCTCTATCTAACGGCATATTCCCAGACTTGGGTCTTTTGAATCTGTTGCTTGTTCTCAGGTCTGAGCGCAAAGATAAGTTAATATATGAATTTATGTAAGCACATACACTGATGCTGCATATTGACTGATTGCTTGCCTTTATTTGCTTTATTGTTTAAACTTATTGTACGTTATACTTTTATAATGGCCATTATTGGTTATTAAAACTGATATTTAGCAAAAGAGACAGGGTATGTTTCGTATTTTCAATGAAAATGAAAGGAGGCAGTAATGTTATCCCAGGTGAAAAAAAAAGTGCACTAAAATACACTTTATTTAAGTATACTTAGTACATTTTTCAGTAATGTACTAAAAGTGCTCTATTTTCGCACACTAATTTTGTACTTAATGTACTAAAAGATAGTATTAAGTATATGTTAAGATCAACTTAATACCATCTAAGTGCACTCAACTGTGCTATACCCTGAAATTGAACTAAAATGTGCTTTTAACACTTACACTTACAACTAGAAATACACTTGAACCCTAATTTTAAACATTTAAATATATTTAAGAATAGCTTAAAGCATAATACTAATATATTTAAAGAATATACAAAATGTGAAAGCAGTGTGCTAAAAACACTTTAAGTATACTAAGTACACTTTTCAGTAATGTACTAAAAGTGCTCTATTTTCGCACACTAATTTTGTACTTAATGTACTAAAAGATAGTATTAAGTATATGTTAAGATAATCTTAATACCATCTAAGTGCACTCAACTGTGCTATTTTGAGACACACTGAAATTGAACTAAAATGTGCTTTAAACATACTATATCTGCATTTTAAAAAATATGTTTAGTTACAATTAAAAATACACTTAAACCCTAATTTTAAACATATAAATATATTTATGACTAATTTGAAGTATAATAGTAATATATTAAAAGAATTTACAAATTGTAAAAAAGTGTGCTAAATACTGTATTAAAAGTGCTCGATTTTCCCAAACTAATTTTGTATTTAATGTACTAAAAAATAGTATTAAGTACATTTTAAGATAAACCTAATACATCTAAGTGTACTCAACTGTGCTATTATGAGAGAAAATGAAGCTGATCTAAAATGTGCTTTTAACATAATAAACATTTAAAGAATATATAAAAAAAAAAAATATATATATATATATATATATATATATATATATATATATATATATATATATATATATATAATTAAATGCAATTAAAATACACTTAAATACCCGCAAATACATTTTTAGTACATTGTTATTTTTTTGTGTTAAATAAAAGTTTGATGGTTTCACACTATAAATATACTAATTAAAAGTATGTTTATACTTCAGTAGGACTTTAGTACACTTGACAAAAGTATACCAAATACCAGAAATACTTAAATCAATTTTTAGTGTACTACAATAAAGTACACTACAGAAAAAACATCCAAAACAGTTGTATTAGTGTAACCGGAGGAGTGACACAAACAACAGAGATAGGATCCACATGCAGGTTTAATCAGTGGTCAGGCAAGCAATGGTCAATACAGGTGCAAACAGACATACAAGGGAAGTCCAGAATCGTAGTTAAAGTATCAGGCGAGTGGTCAGAAGTTGATCTTAACATATACTTAATACTATCTTTAGTACATTAAGTACAAAATTAGTGTGCGAAAATAGAGCACTTTTAGTACAGTACTGAAAAGTGTACTAAGTATACTTAAATAAAGTGCATTTTAGTGCACTTTTTTTTTTTACCTGGGATAATGTGTGTACAAAGAAGACAGCATCTGTGCTTCATCAAAACACTTTAATCTTTTTGTGCAATAAACCACAAGTCCAAAAAATACCTTATGGAAGGGAACAAAAACTTAGTAAAAACTGAGAACACAAAAATATAAATAAGATGCAACATTACAGCACATATATGAAATGTAAAGACATTTTGGGAAAATGTACTTCTACTTAAAATTACTTAAAAACTTAAAATTACCGCACTCAAAATCGATTTATGTGTTAGTGATAATATTGCATTCATATTAAGTGTACTTAAGTACAACGTTTGGGA
Organism: Danio rerio; assembly: GCF_052040795.2. Classification (NCBI taxonomy): domain Eukaryota; kingdom Metazoa; phylum Chordata; class Actinopteri; order Cypriniformes; family Danionidae; genus Danio; species Danio rerio. The sequence continues at coordinate 71,222,759 of NC_141024.2, read as the reverse complement.
AAATGTACTTCTACTACAATACATTACTAATAGATTTTTTATATATTAACTTATTTTAAACTTAGGATTAGTATGTAAACAGTGTACTAAATACCAACTAATGTGCAAAGCATTTAAAGCACACTTTTGAAAAACACACTAATAAAACTCTTTTGGATGTTTTTTCTGTAGTGTACTTTATTGTAGTACACTAAAAATGTATTTAAGTATTACTGGTATTTGGTATACTTTTGTCAAGTGTACTAAAGTCCTACTGAAGTATAAACATACTTATAATTAGTATATTTATAGTGTAAAACCCTCGAACTTTTATTTAACACAAAAAAATAACAATGTACTAAAAATGTATTTGCGGGTATTTTGGTTGCATTTAATTATATATTTTTTTCACCTGGGATAGGCTCCGTTTAGTTATAAATATGCATTAGGCTTGGGCGCTATCCAAATTTTGATACCGTCAAACCTCCTTCCTATTTTACCTCGGTATCTGGTATTACCGTGCATAATAAAAGATTATGACGTAAGGCTCAGACAGCATCATCAAACTGTTAGCTTGTGTCTAAACCATTTATAAACTGAATACCGTATATGCGACCTTAGGTTTGCGGTCAGCTGTCTGTCTTGTTCGTATTCTTCTGCATGGGACGCGCTCTCTTCTTCACACACACACACACATAAACAGCATCCACGCGGATGCGCGTGTGCTCGCTCGATCGGCAGCGATATGATTAGATCGTGCGCCTACTTCCTATCAAATCACACCAGAGTTACCGACCGTTCCCACGCTTTATTCTGAAACTTATTCCCAAACTGCAAGAAATCTGGTCGGGTCCCACAACTCCTGCAGTGGAAATGCAGACCTCTAGTTCGTATTTTATTCGTCTTTCTTCTCATTCTGTTGAAATCGGAAATACTGCCAAACTGCAGGTCACTTGGTGCGCGACTCGTCACCTCACCTCTCTCTCCTCCACACTGTCCCGTGATGACAATTTACGCATATGGATTTGTAGGCAATGAATAGATAATATTTATTATTTAATACTTGTCTCCTATTCAAGTGCATTGTTTTTATGACGGTATAACGGTATTGAAACGGACACCGTTGCTATTTTTAGACCACGCTGTATACCATATTACCGCATTACCGCCCAAGCCTAATATGCATACAGTGAAGATGGCGCTCATGTAAATATATAGCTACACAACACCTCAACATTTTTAGTGTCTGTAAAGCTGCTAATATCAATGTGTAAATAGGCAATTCCTTATATCATGTTTTCATTTTATTGTTAAGTAAGTGAAACAACATAGCCATATCAAACTTGCGAAGTCTGAACTTACAAGGAAAGGATGCAAGACTGAACTGTGAGTAGGCTACATAATATTGAGAAAAAGCCCCATTCAGAGGAATGTCTGCAGCCACTCTTCCGTTTTTAGATGTCTACGTTTTCCTCCATCCACACTGGCACGGAGCAACAGCTCCGTTTTTCAGGTCTCGAAAACTCTAGGGTAGTGTGGACGAAAGGCGTAACCGTAGCAAAACTTATGCGTTTTAAAACTAAAACGTATTCGTGTAAACGGGGCCTTAGATATATTTATATTTTGAACACTCATATGACATTCATGTATTTTATCGTACATTTCTATTGACCTTATTGTAAAATGCGGAAGTGCGCCTGTTTTCGGGATTGTTTAAGAACTTCCGATTCAGTCGCCTATGGGAGAAATGACTAGGAATAAAAAACGGCAGAGAACGGTCAAACTACTTGCTCTACAAACAAATGTTTGCGTGACTATATCCGCTTGTTAAGTGTGACGTCACGCAAAACGGCTTCCGGGTCCAAGCGCTCTATTCAACTGAATGGGGAGACTCATGAAATGGTAACAATAAACGTTTACAAAGCGATTTAATGCTTTCGAAAATCACGATCGCAGTATATATGTCCATGCCTAATATCCGATGGCCAGAAAGTGATTCATTTTTTATAAATTGTTAAATTTTTGGTATTTGTTATGCAGCAAGCCCAGAGATTGTTGTGTACACTATGACTTTATATAAAATTAACTTTAATGTGTGATAGGAATAAAACGCGATCATAAACGAATGATTTCTCCACTCGTATGAACGGCGGCTTGGACCCAGAAACAGTATTACATACGTCACAAACACGTCACCGCTTAACAAGCGGATAGAGCAAGTAGAGTAATATAATAAGAAAATATCAGTTTGCAACATCAAGCAGCGTCTAAAAACGTCTAAAACTGAATGAAAGTGAATGAGACCGGAAGTCTCGAGCCAAAAATATTCAAATGGCTGCGCCCACTCGTCGGCAAAGAATAAGGTGATTAGTGGAGGGATTTTTAATAATGGACTTCCATCTCTCAGAATGAAAACCGACCTGCTTGTTCCTCGGGATCTTCATATTTGATTATTATTTCCTCAATCTTCACGTCTTCACTCTCCTCTTTAATGAACTCCATCTCTATAATAGCGTGTGACGTGGAGATCAGTCGATTCAGCAGCAGCTCTTCTGCAACAGAAAGAAAACTAAACCTAGACTCATTGTCTAAATCATCTCAGTCAGTTCCTTAGGTCAGTGGTTCCCTATTCTGCTCCTCAGGTCCCCTGCCCTGCACATTTCGTATGTCTTCCTTAGGTAACACACCTGATTCAGATCATCAGTTCGTTTGCAGGGGGGCAATGAATGGCTGCGTCCGAAACCACCTACTACTCAGTAGGTACTGCATTTGAATTTAAACGTACTACTCGGCCGTTAGAAAAGTACGTTGTATACAGTATGAATGTGAAAAGTATGAATGGAATTCGGACGTACTACATCCGCCATTTTGTCATGGTCACGTGACCTACCTGCGTCAGTTGCGTCGCTTTACTTCCATTCATGAATTCGCTCGCGGGGCATCATGGGATAGCGCATCATGCATGGGATGCGCACTCCTGAATCTCGCCGAAAGTAGTAAGTCATCCGGGTACTTCTCGCATACTGATTTTCGATTTCTATGAATTCGGACATACTACTCGGCTCGCATACTGATTTTGGCGTACTATATAGTATGGAAGTATGCGGTTTCGGACGCAGCCAATGTCTTTAAAGGTCTGTTGTATGAACACTGTCAATTCTGAATGTCTTAAAAACAAAATCTAAACATCTACCTAACGTCCTAATATCGCTTTAATAAATACATCTGTTGAACACAAAAGAAGATATTTTGATGTTTGCTGGTCGTCGGCAACCTCTGGCTTCCATATTAGAAAATTAAATGAAGCCAATCAACATGGTACCAGTGCATACATTTTCTAGTTCAGAGTAGCGACGGCTGCTAGCGAAACACGAAGTTTCGAAACCTTTACAAAACGTTTGTTTTAAAGCGTGTATTAAACTGACGAGGTCACGTGATTTTAGTGGAGAAAGTTCCTTTAGAAAATAGTGCATTACAATATTGAGTTACTCCCCAGAAAATAACTAGTTGCGTTAATTAGTTACTTTTTATGGTAATGCGTTACGTTACTTTTGAGTTACTTTCTCTGATCCGTCTGGGGCTCGATCTCTTGCAGAACTAGCTGGAGTTTGTCTTTTGTTTTAAATAGAGGAGCTCTGCAATTGCCAGCACACTGTAAAACCTACGTTTACCTTAGAGAAAAACACACATGAAAATATTTGTAGGATTTTTTCTAGGTTGCTAAGGGACAACAGCAGGGCCGGAGTGGGACTCCTTTTCAGCCCTGGAGTTTCAAGCCTCAGACCGGCCCACCTCAGTTCACGACTGACTATATTAAAATAAGGTCATTTCCAAATCAGTTTCTAATGACACTATCACGTCTTTTTTTGAGAAAACAGCTGCTTTAGAACTTCAAATGTTCAACAACCCTAACAGTATTATATGTCTTAACAATAAAAATGAAAAAAATGAAAAAAATTAATTACTCAAACGAGGACCGAACCCGGGTCTGCGGGGTCGAAAACTAACATGCTAACCACTAAACCACAACAGCTGGTTAGTGAAAGTTGATCAAGTTATATCGTCATTAACCTGCAGGCTGCAACTTGCTCACTGAGCTGCGAGAAAATAGATAAAAAGAGTAGAGCTGCGGTAAAATAATGAATAAAACGGCTGTGGTCAAGTAAATAACTTAGATAAATAAATTTAAGAAGTGTGACTGCTAAGAGCAACCGATTCTGGAGCTAGAGACACCGACCCTCGCGGCAAAAAAACGGACCGGCCACCGGGAATTCTCCCGGTCCTCTCGATTAGCCAATCCGGGCCTGGACAACAGATGAAAAATAGCCTTCGGGCTAATTCTGGTGCATTGGCAGAAATGCTAATTAATGTAAACTGTCCCTGCCAAATAAATAAATAAATAAATGTTATCTTCGGAGAACTTCCTGACCACAGAGTGAAGGTTTAAAGCAAGGCGTTTGTGCCTTTTGTACTTTTTATATTATTAAATAGTTAAAATCACTGTCTGGGTGCTCCGGTTTCCCCCACAGTCCACACACATGCCCTATGGGTGAATTGAAAAAGCTAAATTGGCCGTAGTGCATGTGTGTGAATGAGTGTGTATGGATGTTTCCCAGTGCTGGGTTGCAGCTGGAAGGGCATCTGCTGTGCAAACATATGCTGGATAAGTCGGCGGTTCATTCCGCTGTGGCGACCCCAGATTAATAAAGGGACTAATCCGAAAAGAAAATGAATGAATGAAAATTACTGTCTAATCATATGATGCTCTTTCCCTTTTCTTCCATGTGTTCAAAATACAGAGAATTCTATCGCAGAAATGTAAGGCTCTGCCGTCGTTGCTTTCTGCATTCTCTCATTGAGTGCAATATTCAATGTGACTACGATCATTTAAATTTTTTTTTTTTTTAATGTAGAAGTACATTAACTAAACTAAAAAGTAACTCAAATATTAATACTTCTTTTAACGAAATGCATTGCTTTACTGGTTACTTAGAAAGTATTACTATTACATAGCTTGTGTTACCAAAAATGCGTTACACCCACCCAACACTGAAGCTCAATGGTTCTCTACTGGGGGGGCGAACAAAATTATGAACCTGCAAAGGGGACCCCAGAAACCACTGTAGTGCCTATAGTTTTTACCTGATATCAGATCAGTTTCATACGACATTTATATAATTCAAAGCAATATTACTCAACACTTCAGTACTTCATACTTAAGTGTCTTATTAGCTGACTTATCTGTATGTAAATCATCTAAAAACAGATAAAAGGACTAGTCGTTATCTTAGATTTATCAGGTTACAACTTATTTACATTATGGGATGTTTTTTTGTTATAAAGCGTTTACATTTTAAGACTTTTCATTTAAGAAACAAATGCCACACACATTGTTATTGTTTTTAATAGATATTGAACACTCTTTTGACAAGCAGGTGTTGCCATCGTGTGGTAAATTCAGAGCTGTGAAATGTTGGAAGTATTGTATTGCAAAATAAATAATAATAATGAATATTATTAAGTATTTAACGAATTGTGATTTGAATGATGTTTCTCTTTGTTTCGTTTTCATATTTTGATCAGCAAGTGATGTCAGCGCCTGAAGAATAATACTGTGAATCAGATTTGATTACCTCAGAGTTTCAGAAAGCTCTGTTGTCTGTTCACCACTTTTATAAAACGATTCATGAGTATAGGAAGTGAAATGAGACGCGCCTTCTCTGTTGCTCATGCGATTTAATGACAAAAATATAGTTTATTCATGGTTGACAGTATTTTATTGTGGCATTACGTTGATAATTGGCAGCTTATATATCGTTTGTATAAACAATAACGTTTATTAAACGGTGAATTTCTATATGAAATGCTTAAAAACACAAACCTTTCTTCTGCCGATTTATAACAAAAGCAGGACCGTCGCGCAGAGGTGTAACGTCACAGCCCATAGCAGCGTTACAAAATAAAAGTCCAGTTCACACGCTTACGAGAAGCCAAGCTGTTGTGAGTTTTTACTGCGGTCATGCCATCTGCAGTTACCCATACTAAGTTCCAAGACACGCTGTATTTGATTCAAATTGTAGTGCGCGTTTACTCGGTGCTGCGCGGTAGATCAATGCGCTGCAGTATTTTTTATTTATTTATTTATTATTATTTTTAACAGTTTTCTTATTGCATAACTGTCAGGAACAAAAATAAAACACAATACAAATTATGAAACACACACACAAAAAAAACAAATTATGGAACGCAAAAAAAAAGATACATAAAAATAAATTAATTAAATTACACAAAGTATAGTGTACAGCATTTCTACATCCAATGATATTAGGAATTGACAGGGAATTTAAAAAAAGTCATAATTATTGATGCATATCTCAGATGTTTTTGTTTTTCAACAATTTTACTGTAGAAATAAAAATTTCAAACTCAATACAAAAGAACGGTTAATGTGGGAGATGATTTAGCAAATTTCTGTTTGTGTATATAAAACTTTGCCAATAAAATAAAGAGATTAACAATATATTCAAGACATTTGTTGGATTTTTTTCATAATAAAAAATAATCTCTTCTAATGTAAAATAATAACAAGGTTTTGTCCTTTCAAAAATATATTTGGCTAGATTTTTCCAGAAATTCTTGACAATGTTGCATTCAAAAAACAGATGTCAAAGGCTCTCTTTATCCACAGTGCAGAAACCACAGATATCCTCCATTTCAATGTACTTTGATAAATACGATTTTACTGAGTAAATTAAATGTAATATTTTAAAACGTGTTTCCTTAATTTTGTTTCAGTTTTATTCACGTAAATTAATTCAAATGAGAGGTAATGAATGAACTTGTTTGGATATATAATAATCTTTACTTTCCATGTAGGCTATGCTATTATTTCTTTGTTTTGCTGTGATTAAAAGTTATAAAAGTTAACCAACAGCACTTAAAAGTCCCGGCTGTCATAACAATCCACAATTGTTTCATATTCACAACCTACTATTTAGGTGTTTACTGTGTAATTATGATGTTTTTATTGGCTTTATTTGTGTTTTTATGTAAATATTTTCCTTTTTTTCATGTTGAATAGTGCTAAATTGATAATAAAAAATGTTAATAATTGTACAAATGTTTATTTTGCTCACTTAAATCACATTTAATTAATAATACTGTGTAATTGTGATTTTTATTATTGGCTTTATTTGTGTTTTTATGTAAATATTTTCTTTTTTTCATGTTGAATAGTGCTAAATTGATAATAAAAATATTTATATTTGTACAAATGTTTATTTTGCTCACTTAAATCACATGTAATTAATAATACTGTGTAATTGTGATTTTTTTATTGGCTTTATTTGTGTTTTTATGTAAATATTTTCCTTTTTTTCATGTTGAATAGTGCTAAATTGATAATAAAAAATATTAGTTATTGTACAAATGTTTATTTTGCTCTCTTAAATCACATGTAATTAATAATACTGTGTAATTGTGATTTTTAATGGCTTTATTTGTGTTTTTATGTAAATATTTTCCTTTTTTTCATGTTGAATAGTGCTAAATTGATAATAAAAATATTAATAATTGTACAAATGTTTATTTTGCTCACTTAAATCACATGTAATTAATAATACTGTGTAATTGTGATTTTTTTATTGGCTTTATTTGTGTTTTTATGTAAATATTTTCCTTTTTTCATGTTGAATAGTGCTAAATTGATAATAAAAAATGTTAATAATTGTACAAATGTTTATTTTGCTCACTTAAATCACATGTAAATAATAATACTGTGTAATTGTGATATTTTTTATTGGCTTTATTTGTGTTTTTATGTAAATATTTTCCTTTTTTCATGTTGAATAGTGCTAAATTGCTAATAAAAAATATTAATAATTGTACAAATGTTTATTTTGCTCACTTAAATCACATGTAAATAATAACATACCGAAATCATGTAAAATAGTGCCTACTTATACAATCATATTTGGAAAAATCATTTTAAAAAATAAAATAGTTTTCTGCCAACCTCAACAGATGTTTTACATGTCCTCCGGGTGCTCCGGTTTCCCCAGTCTAATCGGTACAGGTGAATTGGATAAGCTTCTAACTTTAAGTGTATGTGTGTGAATAAGAGTTTTCCACTCCCAGTGATGGGTTGCAACTGAAAGGGCGTCCGCTGCGTAAAACATATGCTGGATAAGTTGGCGGTTCATTCCGCTGTGGCGACCCCAGATTAATAAAGTGACTAAGCTGAAAAAAGTTATTGAATGAGTTGCTCACATACAGTGAATTTGAGTGCGTTGCTCAGATTTTGTTTCATTCCCACATTAATGTTAATATAATTTCAAACAGTAAATCAGTTGTAAAACACGTTAACTGTAAATAATAATGAAAACATATCTATAACGTTGACTCGTGCGCGTGAACTGGGCTTTTATTTTGAAGTGGTGATATGGCGTCACAGTTATGCGTCGCCAAATGGCGTCTGTTATATTCGGCTGAGGAAAGGTAAATATCTGTGAAGTTTTTAAAGTGGTTTTGGTGCGTTTCGTTTGTCTAAAGTTTTATTGTCGTATTCATTAATTACACAATGATAATGACGACACTATGATGCCCGCTGGTCAACCTAAATATATCATAAACATCAACGCAGACAAACCTTTCCTGTTGTTTTGCTGTGAAAATGTGAAGAATTCGTGAATTATATAAAGGGAACAATAAGAGCAGAGGAAATGTTTACCTCCTAATACATCAATGATACAGTAATTAGTGTAAATGATCAAAAATAATCAACTCTTTTAAAATCTCTCCATTAGAAAAATCGTGTTAAAATGACGATTTTAGCGACAGATGAGACAAATACTGTATATATTGTTAATCTAATCAATATTTATTAATGGTCATGGAAATTAAAAGGAGATAAATCTAGATGCACTGAGGTTATAAGTCCAAGTCTTCTGACAGTGTCTGTGTGGCTCTCTCAGTGAGAAGGAGATTTAGTTTTAAAACGTCTTGAAAATATTCTCATTTTACGCTTTACAACTATTAAAAACCCACAGAAACGATCCTGGATATGCAAAACTGATCTCCACCTGGCGCACTATTATAAAGATGGCGTGCATTAAAGAGGAGAGAGAAGACGTGGAGATTGAAGAAACATTCACAGTCAAACATGAAGATGCTCAGGAACAAACAGGTTGGTCTTATTTTATTTTGAACGATTAACAAGTTTGAGTTGAACACCTTCACTAAACCTCTAAAACAGAGCAGCTAGATTTCATCTCAATCCTCCAATCTGTTTTGCATGAAGAAACAACCTCGCCGTCATCACAAACTCTGCCAATATCCAGCTTTTCCCTCATCTGTGTTCAGTTTTTCATCAGTGTTTCATCCAGGGGTGGCCAACCCTGTTCCTGGAGATCTACCTTCCTGCAGATTTCAGTTGCACACCTGAACCAATTAATTAGGACCTGAACACCACGTGATAATTACAGGCAGGTGTGTTTGATATGGGTAGCAACTGAAATCTGCGGAAAGGTAGATCTCCAGGAACAGGGTTGGCCACTCCTGGTTTAATCAGAGGACACTCGACTACAGTAAAGGGAGTATTTTAGCAGGACAGTATTCATAAAAGTTAAAGCCGCAGATTCATATTTTATTCTTGTTTTATAGCTGGTGGGTAAAAATCGACTCGTAGGACAACAGTTGGGTACATGAAAATAATAAATGATTCCTTTTTCATATTGTTTGGGTAATTTTTGGTAAAAGTGACCAAATTTCAAGGTTTAAAAAAAAAAACACATGGTTTAGGTTATTTTTTGATGTTACAGGTAGGAATACCACTTTTGATACAGAAAAATTGCCCCCCCCCCCCCCCCCCCCCCAATAAAAAAAAACAAAAAAAAAACACGTAAAATATGTTTTCAGGAAAGTATGAACACTTGAACATTTGGAACCTAAAGGAGAGAAGAAAATACTAATGAACCTAATTTTAAAGGGTGGAATTGATAACAGATTTTGGCTAAAATGTTTGTCATTATTTGCAGTATCATGAAAACAGCACATACATAAACATTAGACAAAAAAGATTTGATCAATTAGTCCTGACAGCAGCATATGTTTTTAGGTCATTTTAACTTACTGAACCAAGTTAATCATATTCCATCTTAATTGTATAAGTGTAGAATTATTCAATTTTACAGTGTAGTAAAGTTTTCATACAGCCTATTTCTAATTTTAAAATATGGAAAGTTGCAGTTTACTTGTTTATCTTCTTTACATGGGCATTATGTTGTTTATTAACCCTTAAAGACCGAGACAGCCGCCCGCAGCTAAAAATAAGTATTGTTCTTAAATGTTGAAATGGAAATGTCCGATCCGTACAATTCAAAGATTGGCATAAAGAAGAGAATCTCAGCTTTCCAGTGCTGTAAAACATTCCACGGACTTTCAGAGGCTCTGTAATCAAGTGTGGTTACGTCATCAAATTTTGACAATGCTGATTTGTTAAAGGAGCGCTCGTGGCTAGTAGTACTTTGGCATGCACAACAGCATGACAAAACAGTGACACTGCAAAGACGAAGTGCTGCTCTTGCTGTTTTCAAAGGATGCAAATGACGGTGCGGCTGTTTGTCTGCAACCTAAAAGTTGAGAAGCAGCAGGGTCAACACCATATGCTGGCACATAAAACCTAAGGATGTTCCATATTGAATCTAGTTTAGTTTTGTAACTATTTATAGTATAGTAAATATTTATATCTATTTTTTTACTGAGGATTTGCACCATGTTTATTTGGACTTTGACGCATTATTTCTTACTTTTTGTTTGTTAATTGTAAGTGGTGTTGTTTATGGAAACTGAAAATATATTATTTGTAAAAAGTCAAATTTGCTTCACTGTTCTGTTATTTTGTAACATTTTTTTCTGTTTAGTTCATTCCCAGAACGTTTGGGCAAATACATTGTCAGTAAATAAATGCATTTTTTCCCCCATTGAAAAACGCCTTGGAATAACATTGAAATAAATTGCTATAACTTGATCAGCAGGGTCCCCGCGCGGTCTTAAAAAGTATTAAAAAGTCTTAAATTAAAAAATCAAAATTTATGGCTTTAAAAAGTCTTAAATTCGCTGTTCTAGGTCTTAAATATTTTTGCACAGGTCTTATTTTTGCGATGTCCATGTAACGCTACATCTAATGCTCATTTAAATTCTTTTTGTTGTTGTTGCTTGGTTTTTGGGGTGTTGTAGTTCTTTATTTCACTAGTCCAGTTGTAATTTGCGGTATTGCAACTACAAAAAAGTCAACTTGCAATAGCCAATCAGCTTTCTGATATTAAACTCATCATCGATGTGTTTGCGGAAGTTCGCTTTGAGTGCGCGCGACATGATTTCGGCTGGCAGAGTATGGCGTTATTTTCACTGACAAATGTCGCAAGCGCAGTTTTATAAGTCGGGAGCGCTGTAAAACGAGAGAGCGAATCTCTGCTCACGCACCGGTTTCCTTTGTTCATGGTCAAAACTGCTCGCGAGTTCTCAAAACACTGGCTGCTCACGTGCGAATGATCTGCTCTCGCTCCGTTGGACTCCTTTCGTGCTTTTCCAGAGATGCTTCAGCATACTGTAGTATTAAGAATAGTGAACTGATAAAATGAAATGCAGTGTAGTTTTACTACAGTAAAGTGTGGTGAATTGTTAAAAAAATATACCTTATATTGTAAAATGGGTAGTTTGTTTTTAATACACTTGTTTTGTTACCATAGCAACTATAGTATTACCACAACATAGTAATTGAAGTACTTTACACAAAACACTGTACAGCAGACACTAGTTGGCTTTATTTTAGTGATAAAATGGGATTGATGGTGGGATTTATTTGAAGAGTGAATAGTACAGTAGGCTGTAATACCTAATCAAATTTTTACCTATTTTCTATCACAGTTACATTTCTGCTTGCCAGAATGACCAATAATTATTGGCTAGAAATTGCAACAGCCATGTGAAAGGAGGAAAGTTTTTGTAAAACTTTGGAAAAACTCTGAGGGAAAAGTGTGTTTAAACAAACAAAAAGAGGCCCCCAAAAACATCTTCAATGATAATAATTATCTTTTTATTCGTCTAATTTTACTTTGTTTTTATGGACCGCCGCCTGTCATTTAAAAAAAAATATCTCAATGGTGAACGTGTCAAGTATAAAAGCCTTAATCCGTTTCGTGAGTTGTGCGATGCGGTGCCAGGTGAAAGTATAAATCTGCATTAAGATGTTTGTTTTTTCTGTAGTTCAATGGCGCATTTAACCTGACTTTTAGTACTGTTCAATTTAAATAACTTTATTTTACCCCTAATTTTGTGCTTTAACATTTTCTCTCGCGTGTTTTTGATATTGCGATATAGGTCTTAAATTTAAAACTTAATGGTCTTAAAAAGGTCTTAAAAGGTCTTAAATTTGACATTATGATATCTGCTGAGACCCTGGATCAGGGAATTGTGGATGTAGACAAAATTTATTTTGGAAGTATAAAACATCATAGCATGTATTTCTAAAGGAAAAAAAACAAACTTCATAAGGTTCTGTTTGTAATAACTAGAAAATGCCACCTTTTAAAAAAACGTTTCTGGAAAATTCTAGAATATTTTCTGTCTGTTCATATGTTTTTGGACCAAAAAATATTTTAGACTGGACCTTTAAATGATACAGATTGAAACTTCAGGTTCTCCTGTTTAAAATAATATATGACACTTGAGGCTGACTGCTGAAATAAAAATAAAACTGCTTTTAAAAAAAAAATAATAATATAGGCCCATTAGGTGCCCACAAAATACCTCTAGGCCTTTAAGGGTTAATGTATTAAATGTAATGCTTCATGTTATAAATTAATGCTTATGTGCCTGACTTAACCTTAACAAACAAATCATAATATTACATTGGAATAGGATCCACTTACACTATTTGCAGATTTGTTTTACAAATTACAATTTGTGACCCAGCGTGTGAAAACCAAACATCTAATTCTGAGATGAAGTTTGACTGTAGCCATTCAATTCCCTGTGATTTCAGTTGTTGACGTTGTTTTACTCAGTTAATATTAAATACATATATTATTATTTTCACAGACCGTTTTTTATTTCATGTAGAAAACAGTAAATTCCAAAAAAAATACTCAAGCTAGATTTTACCAGACTGGGTCACTGTCATTACCATGTCTGCTTCGGGAGAGACTTTGGCACGGAGAACAGTTTGACTGCTTTGATTTTTGCGAGCTCTGTAATTGCGAGAATGCTGCTCTACAGAGGCATGTTGTCACAGAGAACGCTCTCCCACAAATCGTGCAGTAACTTAATAATAATTCCTAAAACTCTGCAGCCAGGTATCTGTTTCCTCCCACTCTCTGCGGTACTTTTGCAGTCGATTGCGTTTACACTGTGAAACTTTAAATGGCCATGAAACTCCCTCGTTTCAGCAGGGTGTTTTCACACCTCTACTTTGGAAAAAAGTCAGAAAAGTGGGCGTGTCCAGCTCTGTTTAGGCGGGAGTGTCGGAGGAAGAAAAGAGGCTTGGTGTGGGAGTGTCTATTTGGGCGCGCTGACTTTCAGAGTCAAAACACACACACACACACACACAAAGGGGAGAAAGTGACGGTGTTTACATGGAAATCTGTAGTCGAATTATTTGCCAAATTATTAAATGGTGGACTTTAACTGCAGTTTGGCTCTTTCATTCAGGGAATTCATTCATGTCCCTTGCGACAAACGTGATATTTGATTCGAGGAACTGCTCTAAGCGTGTATTTTTCATGCAATGTTTGATACCGCACGGCGAATGAGAGAAAAAAAAACCCTCAGCATTTCCCGGAAACTTAGATGCACACGGCAGGTAGCGTCAGAAAGCCGCGTGTGTTATTCCGGTCACTAAATGCGGTGAAAACCCTACACGAGGTTAAAGTTTGGTTGTGGTGCTAACATGTTTACACTCGGTGCAATAGTTAACTTAGTTCGATACGAACAAACTGAATAAACAAAGAGCACTGGTCGCTCACTTACCAAATCTGTAGAGACAGGACAATCACCAGCAACTAGAGCCGCGTCTTTATTAAGAGGAGACTACAAGCAAATCCAGATCTCAGCGTTTGCAGATAAGAACAGCTCTCGGGTAAACAATAATCCTCCTTAGACACGTAAGTTATTGTTGTCGAGCGTCGCGTACACTGTTAATCCACACGTGATCCAGATAAGCTCTCACAGAGAGAAAATGAAAACAAAACTTAACGGCAGCAAACTATAAAAGCAACACTTCACGCTTGTTTTGCCAACACAACGTGGCGTCTCTGCCGTCTAAACACTGTGACAGTAATGAATATTAATGAAGTTGCACAATAGAGCGCGCTGATTGGTTTGAACCAAGCCTTACTCATGCATTAATGCATCACACTGTAAGACGTAATAAGACACACTCTGGTACAGACGTCCAGTCTGCACGCTGGAATACAACGATATTATGTCATGACCGTGACGCAGCTTCAAAAATTCGTTTCAAACCGGAAGTACGAATTAGCTTGAAATAACGCAAAAACAACCAATTTACACTTTTTAGTGAAATATAGGTGTCCTAATAGTGTTTTTAGCAGTGTGGGACACAAATACGACTGTCAACAGCTCAAAACATGTGTTTTGTGACCGTTTAAGTCAAAGTGTAAGACTACTCTTAAGAGCATTTTTTTTTTTAGAAGTTTTATACATACGGCCTCAGGGTTTGTTCGGTCATGGAAAACCTGGAAAAGCCATGGAATTTTGACATGGCATTTTCCAGGCCTGGAAAAGTCATGGAAAACAGTTATCTGTATACTTGAATATAGGATAGTTGTCTTCACTTTCTTTCTGTCCTTGGCCAATCACATGCTCTCACATTATTAGTGCGGTATAAGCATTATCTAAATCAATTTTACAGTGGGTAGCACGATCGCCTCACAGCAAGAAGGCCGCTAGTTCGAGGCTTGGCCGGGTCTGTTGGTATTTCTGTGTGGAGTTCGCATGTTCTCCCCGTGCTCACACGGGTTTCCTCCCACCGTCCAAAAACATGCAACTTAAGTTAATTGACTAATCCAAATCGCCACCATAGACGTGCTCCTAGTAAGTACCCACATAACAAAAATTCTCCGGCCCAGCTTTGGCCCACACAACCTGGTTTTTCTTGGCCCACATGCTGCAGTGAATTACGGTACATGACTGGACCAAGTCTGGCTTTCAGGCAAGGGCCAAACATGGACCATATCTCGGTCAATTCACAGCCAAGTTAATA